>NC_086444.1:409341522-409589022 GCF_028390025.1 Pseudophryne corroboree
GTTTTGGGGTTCCTAAAGTCACATTGGTTTGAACCACTTGAATCTGTGGAGTTAAAATATCTCACATGGAAAGTGGTCATGTTGTTGGCCCTGGCCTCGGCCAGGCGCGTGTCAGAATTGGCGGGCTTTATCCTGTAAAAGCCCTTATCTGATCTTCCATTCAGACAGGGCGGAATTGAGGACTCGTCCTCATTTTCTTCCTAAGGTGGTTTCAGTGTTTCATCTGAACCAACCTATTGTGGTACCTGCGGCTACTAGTGACTTGGAGGACTCCAAGTTGTTGGACGTAGTCAGGGCCTTGAAAATATATGTTTCCAGGACGGCTGGAGTCAGAAAATCTGACTCGCTGTTTATCCTGTATGCACCCAACAAGCTGGGTGCTCCTGCTTCTAAGCAGACTATTGCTCGTTGGATTTGTAATACAATTCAGCTTGCACATTCTGTGGCAGGCCTGCCACAGCCAAAATCTGTAAAAGCCCATTCCACAAGGAAGGTGGGCTCATCTTGGGCGGCTGCCCGAGGGGTCTCGGCTTTACAACTTTGCCGAGCAGCTACTTGGTCAGGGGAAAACACGTTTGCTAAATTCTACAAATTTGATACCCTGGCTGAGGAGGACCTGGAGTTCTCTCATTCGGTACTGCAGAGTCATCCGCACTCTCCCGCCCGTTTGGGAGCTTTGGTATAATCCCCATGGTCCTTACGGAGTTCCCAGCATCCACTAGGACGTCAGAGAAAATAAGAATTTACTTACCGATAATTCTATTTCTCGTAGTCCGTAGTGGATGCTGGGCGCCCATCCCAAGTGCGGATTGTCTGCAATACTTGTACATAGTTATTGTTAACTAAATCGGGTTATTGTTGTGAGCCATCTATCCAGAGGCTCCTCTGTTATCATGCTGTTAACTGGGTTCAGATCACGAGTTGTACGGTGTGATTGGTGTGGCTGGTATGAGTCTTACCCGGGATTCATAAATCCCTCCTTATTGTGTACGCTCGTCCGGGCACAGTATCCTAACTGAGGCTTGAAGGAGGGTCATAGGGGGAGGAGCCATTGCACACCAGCTAGTCCTAAAGCTTTACTTTTGTGCCCAGTCTCCTGCGGAGCCGCTATTCCCCATGGTCCTTACGGAGTTCCCAACATCCACTACGGACTACGAGAAATAGAATTATCGGTAAGTAAATTCTTATTTTTTTTATACAATCTTCTGCCTCGTTTTTTGTCATTGATAGTAGTGATGGTATAAAAACTTGACCGGAAAATGTATGTTTATGATCTTCTACCCATTTCTGTGCTGCAATCATGTCTTTCAGTATTGCAGGTTCCTTTAAAACAAATTTTGAAACATTAAAAAAGAAGTTACAAATTATTTTAGCCTTGTGTACCATGCAATGTGATGGTATGCACAAAACGTACATTTTTTTTTTTTTTTTTTTTTTTTTTTAGGTTATACGGTTTTTAAAATATGAACATGTTGTTTATGGAATATTTATAGAATAAAAATATGTTTTTTTAATTTATAATGGAAATTAAAACAAGGTTACTTTATTAATAATATTATTATTATTATTATTATTAATAATAATAATAATAATAATAATAATATCAAATATAAAATGTTATTTATTTGTTAATAAGGCCACTGATCCAGACATCCCCTTTGGGACAGTTTCCAAAATTTTTCATTGGAAACCAGCCTATGCTCTTGAGCAAACAGCATGAATTGTACAATACAAATGTTATCCAGCGTATTTCATGCCCAAACCAGTGTCGGGCAAGGCAAAATCCATGTGGGTCATATGCAAGTGACCCGACTCTATTGATTTCTGGTGTCAAAATTGTTGCCCGAGACTCGTTAACCCTTGCAAAAATGCAGCTACTTATTCAAAATAGTAATTCATAATACTGTGTATATGCCCACCTTGCCAGCGTATTTCATGCCCAAACCAGTGTCGGGCAAGGCAAAATCCATGTGGGTCATATGCAAGTGACCAGACTCAGTTGATTTCAGCTGTCAAAATTGTTGCCCGAGACTCGTTAACCCTTGCCAAACTACAGCTACTTATTCATAATAGAAAATGATAGTGTTAAGGTGCCTACTTTGCCAGCGTATTTCATGCCCAAACCAGTGTTGGGCAAGGCAAAATCCATGTGGGTCATATGCAAGTGACCTGACTCAGTTGATTTCAGGTGTCAAAATTGTTGCCCGAGACTCATTTACCCTTGCAAAACTACAGCTACTTATTCATAATAGAAAAAGATAGTGTTAAGGTACCCACTTGGGCAGCGTATTTCATGCCCAAACCAGTGTTGGGCAAGGCAAAATCCATGTGGGCCATATGCAAGTGACCCGACTCAGTTGATTTCAGCTGTCAAAATTGTTGCCCAAGACTCGTTAACCCTTGCAAAACTACAGCTACTTATTCAAAATAGTAATTCATAATACTGTGTATATGCCCACCTTGCCAGCGTATTTCATGCCCAAACCAGTGTCGGGCAAGGCAAAATCCATGTGGGTCATATGCAAGTGACCAGACTCAGTTGATTTCAGCTGTCAAAATTGTTGCCCGAGACTCGTTAACCCTTGCCAAACTATAGCTACTTATTCATAATAGAAAATGATAGTGTTAAGGTGCCCACTTGGGCAGCGTATTTCATGCCCAAACCAGTGTTGGGCAAGGCAAAATCCATGTGAGTCATATGCAAGTGACCCGACTCACTTGATTTCAGGTGTCAAAATTGTTGCCCGAGACTCGTTAGCCCTTGTAAAACTACAGCTACTTATTCAAAATAGTAATTCATAATACTGTGTATGTGCCCACCTTGCCAGCGTATTTCATGCCAAAACCAGTGTTGGGCAAGGCAAAATCCATGTGGGTCATATGCAAGTGACCCGACTCTGTTGATTTCAGGTGTCAAAATTGTTGCCCGAGACTCGTTAACCCTTGCCAAACTATAGCTACTTATTCATAATAGAAAATGATAGTGTTAAGGTGCCCACTTGGGCAGCGTATTTCATGCCCAAACCAGTGTTGGGCAAGGCAAAATCCATGTGAGTCATATGCAAGTGACCCGACTCACTTGATTTCAGCTGTCAAAATTGTTGCCCGAGACTCGTTAACCCTTGCAAAACTACAGCTACTTATTCAAAATAGTAAATTATAATATCGTGTATGTGCCCACCTTGCCAGCGTATTTCATGCCCAAACCAGTGTTGGGCAAGGCAAAATCCATGTGGGTCATATGCAAGTGACCCGACTCACTTGATTTCAGGTGTCAAAATTGTTGCCCGAGACTCGTTAACCCTTGCAAAACTACAGCTACTTATTCAAAATGGTGAATTATAGTGTATGTGCCCACTTTGCCAGCGTATTTCATGCCCAAACCAGCGTTGGGCAAGCCAAAATACATGTGGGTCATATGAAAGGGACCGTACTCTGTGAATTTCAGTTGTCAAATGTGTTGCCCAAGACTCATTAACCCTTGCAAAACTGAATGATCTGAATAAGAAGCTGGAGCTCGAATAAGAAGTGAATAAGAAGCTGGAGCTTGAATAAGAAGTGAATTAGAAGCTGGCCGAATAAGAAGCTAACTTCAGCCTCGTCAGGTGACCTGCAAAACATGAACCATGTGGGGTCCTGAGGACCGAGTTTCAGAACCTGTGGTGTATGTGCATTAAAAACAAGTGCAAATAAATTATAATAACTATGCAAACTAAAATAACTTCTACGTACATGTTAGTATTTGATTTTTTTTTAAACAACGGCCTGGGGCACCTACTTTTCCATCTTGACTCCCTTTTCTGTTTAAGGGATGCCTACGTCACTGGTTTAGGGATGGCCATTAATCATCAGTGGTCTATGTCGGATGGCAAGTGCTTTTGCCATGGTTGGTCCCTTAGGCCACTTGAATCTAGCATCTACCCTTTTGCCATTGCTGGTGGCTCCCCTCCCCCTGCCGCCCATAGGCAAACGCAGGGGGGGGGGGGGTTTCCGGTTGCCTGGAAACCCCCCTCTTCTTGGCAAGTGGCTCAAATTATGATAATATCAATGGTATATAATAGGATTACTAAAGCTGCAAACACATCATGCAATTTAAGGGACAGAGCAGAGCTGCTGAACATGCCAAGTGGTAGCATCTGCTTCTACCAACTTTGCTGTGTATGTGGATCTGAGCCCTCAATCAGTGCACTGGAACAGAGAGTAGCTGCCAGAAAGAAGAGACAGGAGCCTTACCATGAGGTGGGAGAATGTGTGCTTAGAAAGTGCAGTACTGGTTCTATTATGTTTGTGAATTTATTTATTATGGTATGTTTAACCTTTTCCTGACCACTTATTTATATTATTTAAACATGTTTGATACAGGCTATACAATAGATCATCTTTAGTGGTAAATATTAATACTGTATTCCATGTTCCGCAGAGAGGGAGATTGTGCATTGAATTTGGAAACCCCCTTCTAGAAATCCTGCGTTTGCCACTGCTGCCGCCGGCATTCCGCTTGTGCTTATATTGTTGCTATAGGGGCAACCCAGCAAACAATTTAAAAATAACATCAAAAAGCGTAGTCGCTGGACCAGATGGCTGCAGAGACAAGATACTTTTTCCCATATGCCATTGGTACAGGAAATCCATAAGAATAATCCTGATGACTTCAGGAATGGATGATTGTAATTTCCAAGAGCTTCTCCAACTGTTTGCCCCACTCAGAAATGAAGGACACATATTTTAGGATACCCATTTCTACAATGCAGAGACTGGTGGCTACATTCCAGTTTTTGGCTACTGAAAAGCAGTGTGGGGTGAGGCTTAACGTGTTACAGTGAGTGTATATATGTAACAGTGCAGGGTGAGTGGGTATGTTTGACAGTAAGGGGTGAGTAGGTATGTATGACTGTCAGTGGCGTAAGTTCGTCCCAGTTGCCCGGAGGCAAGATAAATATTGGTGCCCCCCTATTTCCTATATCAAGATGTGTGTGTGTGTGTGTGTGTGTGTGTGTGTGTGTGTGTGTGTGTGTGTGTGTAACAGCAGACACTTTACTGATGGAGCTATTTGCTCCTGTAGAGCAAGCATGAGAATGCTAAGTATATGAAGTTACGTGTAATTGTCAGAAAAGTAACTTTATATAGTTAAAATTCTCATATTTCCTATACAGGCGCAAACAGCTTTATCAGTAAGCATAGGTGTGCGCAGGGGGGGTGCCTGGTGCGCACAGGCACCCCCTAATGTCTGGCACCCCGATCTCACATGCCTGATGCAGCGATCGCCGAGCAAGCTGATTACTGTCCCCTCTGCGCTGCACCCTGTCAGGACTGCATTACTGACCGGACGCCTGGGTTAATCAAGGGCGCCACTGCCACCGGCTTTCAAACTCCCGGCTCCACCTCCATGTACAAAAACAGCGTGATGTGACGTGATTACGTTATGCTGCTCGTACGCCCACCCGCCACATGCCCACCTCTCTCCTTTTATGCTATGCCAACGCCAGCCACTGATGAGGATCAGCATGCAGCCAGCGTTCCTCTTAGGAAGACAAATTCAATACTGGCAGGCGGTCGGCAGCAGCATTGACACGTCACTCGTTTTTCCAGCAGCAACAGTACTAGTCTGCGACTGTCAGTGACAGTGAGTGACTGACTTGTAAGTAAGCTGCTGCAGCTTGCAGGGGAAAGAGAGGGGGAGCCAGACCGGGCTGAGGAGGAGCAGTGTAATTGCAGTTAGTGCCATCAGGGGTGTTTGTTTGGAGCACACCACTACATCTGACAATGTATCTGCTTTATTAGGATTGGTACAAGGGTGGATATTTTATATTGCATTGACCGTCAATAGATGGTGCTAGACACGCCCAAAAGGCGGTGCTAGACACACCCCTCCGACAGTGCACCCCCTAATTAAATGGTCTGCGCACGCCTATGTCAGTAAGGTGTCTGCTTCCAGTGTAATAGGTTGTGGTTTCTAATCCAGGGTGTGACACTTGTAAAATGTGTATAATAAAGAGGGTGTGATTTGTAAGGTGCAGGGACCAGTGAGGAAGTCGGCCACTGAAAAGATAGCGGCAGCTATCAATTAACTTAATTCACTGGTGTCACAGAATTTGGAGGAGAGGTGCCCCCCTTCAGAGCAGGAGCCCGGCAGCAGATGACTCCGTTGCCTCCCAGAGTTCTGCCCCTGATGACTGTGCAGGGTGAGAAGGAACATGTTACAGTGAGTAGCTATGTGTGACAGTGTGGGAATGTGCAACCAGGGCCGTAACTAGGTGTGTGCGGAAGGGGCACCGCACACAGCCCTGCTGGGTAGGGGGGCGCTGTTGGCAGCGCTTGTCAATTATCTGTTTTAATTACTTTCACTGAGAGGGCATGCCCAGCACTTTGTGAGCTGCTGGAATGCCCTCTCTCTGCACTGAATAGATGCTGTGCGCATGCGCACAGCGTCTATTCACCGCTGCTCTGCTAAGCAGGGCAGCGAGTGACAGAGCCTCCCAACAGTCCCCCCCACCACCACAGGACACTGCGGCCCGCGGGTGGGACAGCGGGAGAGTCCCCAAAAAACGGGACTGTCTCGCGAAAATCGGGATAGTTGGGAGGTATGTTCTCCCCTTTTCGAAGCCCAGCGTCTCCTGACTGCCACCGTCTCCTACCCTGACCCCTTCTGTCGCTAATACCTATACAATGTTCTTGAACTGAACTTGAGTTTTCTTTGTTATTCAGTCACACTGTCCTTTATAACATTTCAAGATGCTGACATACTCGGGATTTGAACCCATTGCCTGTGTCATTGCAGTCAAACAATCTATTAATTGAGCTATCTACCCTTACATAGAATACTAGAGAATTCTAAGGTAGAGAAATCTATTTGAATCTTACCTTGTACTTTGTGAAAAAATTATCAGCATTGCTGCTGAGCAGACCTATGAAGTGTATGGCTGCACACTACATAGATCTGCTCAATTGCAATGCTGATTTTTTTATTTTTATTTTTACAAAGAACAAGTAGCTTTATATAGCTCTCATAGTTTTTATGCAAGACCAAATAGCTCAATGAGAGGGTATTTGATTGAAATTCAACAGGTTATAGGTTTGAATCCTGTGTATGGCAGTATATTGAAATTTGTTTTTTAATAAAGGGTATTGTAGCTGAATAACAACGAGCTCTCAAGTTAAGTGCATGAATGTGGATGTGCATACAAAGGATTTGTGTCCAAATCCATTTTCTTGCAGTAGTCTATAAAGAGAGAGAGAGAAGGGGCATTATAGCATGGGCTGTCTCTGGGATCAATCTGGTCATGCTCCTTCCCCATGAGGCACGCGCCTTATGTCCCTATTGAAAATAATGGGGGGCGGGGCGCGCCAATTCTCTCTCTTTGGCACAGAGCACCAAAAACTGTAGTTTCGGCTCTGTGTGCAACAGTTAGGGATGAGTGGGAATGTGTGACACTGAGGGGTGAGTGGGTATGTGTGACAGGGAGGGGTTAGTGAGAAAGGGTTACAGTGAGTAGGTATGTGTGACAGGGAGGGGTGAGTGAGAATGTGTTACAGTTAGTGGGAATGTGTTACAGTGAGTAGGTATGTGTGACAGTGCGGTTGAGCAGGAATGTGTTTTAAGGGGCATACACACTAGGCAACCTTTTTTTACCGATATGGGCGACAATGAAGATTTTGAAAGATATATGCCATACCGATGCGCGCACCCATGCTCGTTAAGAGCAAGTCGCGGGTCGGCCGTGGAGGCAGCTCAATGTGGGCAATGTCACTTGTGACATCGCTTATCACGGCATGTGTGTACGGAGCCGTGATGCAGTGACGTGCAGTGGGGTGAGGCAGGTGAGGCAGAGCCTTTCCTGGCATACTAATGTTTGTGCCAGAGTTTTAACTGCATAAAGTATATGAAAAATACAAAGAATATGTTTGAAATATCTTATTTGTATTATTCTAATAATTTTTATAGCCAAAACTGTGGAGTAAAAAGTCCATGGCAGGGGAGGCAGTGCCTCACGTGTCTATCTTTTCCACACATCTCTGATCAAAACTCACCAAATTTCCAAAAGTACATACTGCTACACCTGTGTATAATGCCCAGATGTACCTTTTGGCTCATATATTGCGTGTAAATCTGGCTCTGGTGCTAGCCAGTGCCACCTGAGCCATTTAGCTCACCGCACGTCTCTGCCGTGATGACTAATGTGCACAGTGTGACATTGCTCCTCCTCCCCGGCTCCAACTTACCAGCCGCATGCCGAAGCTGGATGCCGCACAGCTAGCTCAGCCTCCTGCTTTCCACGCCCACTGCCCCACCAATGTACAGCACACTGTGGGGTCAGTGAAGGAGAGGAGATCCCACGAGGCCATGCCCCTTTAAATTAGACCACGCCCCCTTTTTTGGTGCCCGCTCCGGCAGGCGGTGTAATAAAGTAGAGCGTACACCGGGTGTCAACACACTCGATGACGCCTCTGTGCCCACATCCACTGTGCCACCACTGACTTTCACCCACTGCCCCACCAATGTATAGCCCACATTTTAATACAATTTTTCCACTATTCCACCAATGATTTCCACTGTCGGCACTGAGATATATACACTGCTCAAAAAAATAAAGGGAACACTTAAACAACACAATATAACTCCAAGTCAATCACACTTCTGTGAAATCAAACTGTCCACTTAGGAAGCAACACTGATTGACAATCAATTTCACATGCTGTTGTGCAAATGGAATAGACAACAGGTGGAAATTATAGGCAATTAGCAAGACACCCCCAATAAAGGAGTTGTTCTGCAGGTGGTGACCACAGACCACTTCTCAGCTCCTATGCTTTCTTTCTGATGTTTTGGTCACTTTTGAAAGCTGGCGGTGCTTTCACTCTAGTGGTAGCATGAGACGGAGTCTACAACCCGCCCAAGTGGCTCAGGTAGTGCAGCTCATCCAGGATGGCACATCAATGCGAGCTGTGGCAAGAAGGTTTGCTGTGTCTGTCAGCGTAGTGTCCAGAGCATGGAGGTACTACCAGGAGACAGGCCAGTACATCAGGAGACGTGGAGGAGGCCATAGGAGGGCAACAACTGAGCAGCAGGACCGCTACCTCCGTCTTTGTGCAAGGAGGAACAGGAGGAGCACTGCCAGAGCCCTGCAAAATGACCTCCAGCAAACCACAAATGTGCATGTGTCTACTCAAACGATCAGAAACAGACTCCATGAGGGTGTTATGAAGGCCCGACGTCCACAGGTGGTGGTTGTGCTTACAGCCCAACACCGTGCAGGACGTTTGGCATTTGCCAGAGAACACCAAGATTGGCAAATTCGCCACTGGCACCATGTGCTCTTCACAGATGAAAGCAGGTTCTCACTGAGCACATGTGACAGACGTGACAGAGTCTGGAGACGCCAAGGAGAACGTTCTGCTGCCTGCAACATCCTCCAGCATGACCGGTTTGGCAGTGGGTCAGTAATGGTGTGGGGTGGCATTTCTTTGGGGGGCCGCACAGCCCTCCATGTGCCCGTCCTGTCTCCTTTGCAGAAAAGCAGCCCAAAAGCGATGATGTTTCCACCCCCATGCTTCACAGTGGGTATGGTGTTCTTGGGATGCCATTCATCATTCTTCTCCCTCCAAACACGGCGAGTGGAGTTTATACCAAAACGTTTGATTTTGCTCTCATCTGACCACATTACATTCTCCCAATTCTCCTCTGGGTCATCCAGATGGTCACTGGTAAACTTTAGACGGGCCTGGACATGTGCTGGCTTAAGCAGGGGACCTTTCGGGCACTGCAGGATTTCAATCCATGACGACGTAGTGTGTTACTAATGGTAGGCAACCTTTGTGACTGTGGTCCCAGCTCTCTTGAGGTCATTGACCAGGTCCCCCCGTGTAGTTCTGGGCTGATTCCTCACCGTTCTCAAGATCATCGATACCCCACGAGGTGAGATCTTGCATGGAGCCACAGGTCGAGGGAGATTGTCAGAGATCTTGTATTTCTTCCATTTTTTAATAATTGCGACAACAGTTGATCTCTTCTCACCAAGCTGCTTGCCTATTGTCGAGTAGCTCATCCCAGCCTTGTGCAGCTCTACAATTTTGTCCCTGGTGTCCTGGTGTCTCTCTGGTCTTGGCCATGGTGGAGAGGTAGCAGTCTGACTGTTTGAGGGTGTGGACAGGTGTCTTTTATACAGATACCTGTATTATTGGCACCTGTTTGAACTGGTTAACGAGTGGAGGATAGAAGAGCTTCTTAAAGAAGAAGTGACAGGTCTGTGAGAGCCAGAAATCTTGCTGCTTGGTAGGTGTCCAAATATTTATTTTCCACAAGAATATACAAGTAAATTGTTTAAAAATCATACAATGTGATTTCCTGGTTGTTTTTTTCCAGGTTCTGTCTCTCACAGTTGAAGTGTACCTATGATGGAAATTACAGACCTCTCTCATCTTTTGAAGTGGGTCAACTTGCACAATCGGTGGCTGTCCAAATACTTTTTTGCCCCACTGTATGTGCTCACAGCCCATTTCCACATTGAAACGGCTAGAGAACGCATTGCGTTACTTCCGGTGGCGCTGATAGCGGAAGTACCGTCATTTCCGATTCAGCGTTCATTGTGCACTCACAGCCGGCTCCCACCTTGAAACTGCTGTTGAACGCATAGTGGACCGCACAGTGTCACTTCCGGTGATGCGAGTCATAAAGATTGCGTCATTTTCAGGCCAGCGGTGTACAGAGTTTGCAATAAATATCTATCAGTCCCCCTCATATACTTCATGCAAAGGGGAAACAAACTGGATGGGTCTTTACCACTGATATAAAAAGACAAATATCTCTCTATATATGTATATATATATATATATATATATATATATATATAAAATAAATTAATAGTCCGTGGATGTTTCCGGGTCCTGGAATGCATGGCCATCTTGGGTTTGGAACGAACACTGTTTTCTAAGACTTGGATACAGTGGTCTCCATTTGCTTGGAGTCCTTTGATTGCTATATTTGAATGAGGTTCTTCATTAGTGTCTGTCTTCTGGTTTCTATAATGGTTGCCATTTTTGGGTGGCACATCTAGACATCAAAAGAGTTGATTAAAAAAAAAAACCATATCTATACACATGTGCAGGAGGCAGAATAAAGGGGGTACTCTACTGCAGAAGAAGGAACAGATGAAAGGGGGGGGGGGGAAAGGAGAAAAGTGGGGATTGCAAATTCAAAGGAAAGGAGCGATCTCAAATCCTTCATTGAATCCTTGTGGTGCCTGTGTTTTTAATTCAAATATCCAAAACATTTCCCGTTTTTAAAGTTTGTTTAGTATGTCTCCACCTCTTTCACCACACTTTACCACTTTGAAGGTCATATCTACTGGGTTTGATTTACGTAGCTCATGAAAAGGTCTATATATCGCATGCGTGGTTATCTTATTCTTGATGTTTCTTACATGTTCCTGAATTCTAAGTTTTAATATTCTTTTTGTTTTTCCAATGTATTTCAGACCACAGGTACTCTCTAGTAGGTAGATGAACATCCCTGGTATTTCTTCATGGGGCGAGTATTGTCGGTTTTCAATATGCTATGATTTCAACCATCATAGAAACCAGAAGACAGATACTAATGAAGAACCTCATTCAAATTTATCAAAGGACTTCAAGAAAATGGAGACCGCTGTATCCAAGTCTTAGAAAACAGTGTGCGTTCCAAACCTAAGATGGCCGTGCATTCCAGGACCCGGAAGCATCCATGGACTATTAATTTATTATATATATAGATATTTGTCTTTTTATATCAGCGGTAAAGACAGATCAAGTTTTTTCCCCCTTTGCATGAAGTATATGAGGGGGACTGATAGATATTTATTGTAAGCTCCGTACACCGCCGGCCTGAAAATGACACGATCTTTATGACTCGCGTCACTGGAAGTGATTGTAATGGTATGCACTATGTGTGATTTTCTTTGCTTTTTTTATCCATATGTTCCACCATCAATGGGTCATTTGACCGAAGACTCATTAAGCGAGATAAGTCATTGGCATATATATTTGTGTAGTTGTTCACGTTTCACAGGGTGATTATTTCACCATCTGTAAAAACACTAGTAGGCACTCTTATTTGCACTGCACTTGGATGCACGTCCCCCATCGTGCACCCAGTAGCCGGAAGACAGTCACGCGTCAAACTTCCGGGTCGCAGCTTGACAGATCGATCATAAAGTATCTCAGCATAGACAACGTGCGCCCCTTATCTTTAAAGTGGCGTGCCACTAGATGATCCAGATTCCTGCCAGACAGATCGATGCAGTGCCATGCAGTCCCTAATAGGACGTGAGGTTTGCCCCATGTAATAGAGACAGCATGGACAGCATATCACATATACCACAAAATCAGACTTACATGTAAGTACATGACCAATATCATAGGTTTTATCCAAATGTGGATGTTTAAACTTCTTGCACACCTGGATGTAGTCACAGGTAGTGCAATTAAAACAACTGTAGCACCCTGGAGGTTTGAAATAAACATTAGGGATAGCAGTCTTACCACACCCAGAAAGATCAGACTTCATTAACCTGTCTCTGAAATTACGACCCCTCCTAAATGCTGCCATAGGTCTAGTTTCTTTAAAACAAGGCAACTCTGCATCAGATTTAATGATGGGCCACAAGGCCTGTGTTGCATGTTTAATAATGGGACTCACTCAAGGGATAATATTATCTTTAGATCTTACAGTAGGCCGTAGTAGCTGTGATCTAGGTATTTGCAGAACTTTCTCATTTTGAGACTGCAGTAGTATCGGGTCATATCCCCGTGCAATACATTTTTCAATTAAAACATCCAACCTAACAGAAATAGCTGTAGTATCACTGACAATCCTTGCTATTCTCATCAGCTGAGACAATGGCAAGCCACGCTTAAGAGCTGAAGGATGGTGACTATCAGCCCTTATGAAAGTATTATGATCAACATCTTTGAAGTATATATCAGTACTTATCATACCATTGTTGACGTTTGAAGTGTGACTGACTTCCTGCTACTTGATGCACAGCGGGGGACGCGGCGGGGCATGGCGGTGATGGGTATATTAGTGGGTAAGATTGCCTAACTCTGTTATCAGGTATGTCTTGAAAAAGGAGCGCCAGCTCCGAAACGTTGAAGATTGGAGCAACATATATATATATATATATACACATACATACATACATACATACACACACACACATATACATACTGCCCACCCCCTAGTACCAAGATATCTAATAGATGGTGACTCAACTGGTCTGACAGGCCCTCCACCCAGTACCAAGATTTCTAATAGATGATGACGCAGCTGGTCCCATTGCCATACACCTAGTACCAAAATGTCTAATAGATGGTGGCTAAATAGTTCCCACAGCCCTTCACCTAGTACTAAGGGGTTAATAGATGTGGATTCCCACTGCCTTATACTCCGTGGCGTAAGTTCATTCCAGGTGCCTGGAGGCAAGATAATGGTTGGTGCCCCCCCCTCTCTCGATCCAACCTTTTCAACACACAGACACACATTCCCCCTCTAACATTGTCCCCAACCTTAAACAGCTGCAGCACCCAAAGTTGCTGTGACTGCCTGATAATGCGGAGACTGGCAGAAAGCTATGACTGCCAGAAAGCATTGCTGTGACCATCAGATAACGCTGAGAGCAGCTGTGACCATCAGATAATGCTGAGAGCGTCACTGTGACCACCATATAATGCAGAGAGCGTCGCTGTGACCCCCAGATAATGCAGAGCGCGTTGTTGTGACCGCCAGGTAATGCAGAGAGCTGCGGTGTGAGCACTAGATAATGCAGAGAGCGTCGCCATGACAGCCAGGTAATGCAGAGCGTCAGTGTGAGCACTAGATATTGCAGAGACCATCAGGGACCCACATATAACAAAGCATATGAACAGAACCCCCCACACACGCACACATAATAAACCACCCCAGCACAGACAGTATTAATACAACTCCCCAACCAGACAAAAACAAATTACACCCCTCCTCATTTCATAAGTATACCTTCACCCTCACACACTCACAAGGGGCACTTACTTGCCCAGAAGGAGGCCCTTTCTTGTCCCTGTCCTGCTGAGCTCTGTGGAACAGGAACACGGGGTAATTCCAAGTTGATTGCAGCAGGATTTTTTTTAGCAGTTGTGCAAAACCATGGCCCTCATTCCGAGTTGTTCGCTCGTTATTTTCCTTCGCATCGGTGCGTTTTTCCGCTAACTGCGCATGCGCAATGTTCGCACTGTGGCTGCGTCAAGTAAATTTGCTAAGAAGTTTGGTATTTTACTCACGGTATTACGAGGATTATTCTTCGTTCTGGTGATCGGAGTGTGATTGACAGGAAGTGGGTGTTTCTGGGCGGAAACTGGCCGTTTTATGGGTGTGTGTGAAAAAACGCTGCCGTTTCTGGGAAAAACGCGGGAGTGGCTGGAGAAACGGTGGAGTGTCTGGGCGAATGCTGGGTGTGTTTGTGATGCCAAACCAGGAACGAAACTGACTGAACTGATCGCAGTGGCAGAGTAAGTCTGGAGCTACTCAGAAACTGCTAAGAAATTTCTATTCGCAATTTTGCGAATCTTTCGTTCGCAATTCTGCTAAGCTAAGATTCACTCCCAGAGGGCGGCGGCTTAGCGTGTGCACTGCTGCAAAAAGCGGCTAGCGAGCGAACAACTCGGAATGAGGGCCCATGTGCACTGCAGTGGAGGCAGATATAACATGTGCAGAGAGAGTTAGATTTGGGTGTGGTGTGTTCAATCTGCAATCTAATTTGCAGTGTAAAAATAAAGCAGCCAGTATTTACCCTGCACAGAAATAAAATAACCCACCCAAATCTAACTCTCTCTGCACATGTTATATCTGCCTCCCCTGCAGTGCACATGGTTTTGCCCAACTGCTAAAAAAAAATCCTGCTGCGATCAACTTGGAATTACCCCCACAATACACACACCAATGTAAGCAAGGCTAGGCATGTTTACATTGGAAAAGAGGAGATTAAGAGGGGACATGATCAGCATCTACAAATATGTAAGGGGTCAATACACAGAGCTTGGGAGGGACCTGTTTTCTATAAGATCAGCACAGAGAACACGTGGTCACTCGCTTAGGTTAGAGGAGAGGAGTTTCCGCACATTGAGGCGAAAAGGTTTTTTCACAGTAAGGACAATACGTGTTTGGAATTCCCTGCCTGAGAGAGTAGTAACTGCGGACTCAGTCAACACCTTTAAGAATGGGTTAGATAAATTCCTATTGGATAAAGATATTCAGGGTTATGGTGTGTAGGCACGCATTATAGTTAATTTAACTAGTCCTAACATAAAAATAACTAGTCCTATAATAAGACTGCATAGGAGAACACAAATAGGTTGAACTCGATAGACAATTGTCTTTTTTCAACCTTAGTTACTATGTTATGTTACCTTTCAGGAACCAAGATAGACTGAAGGTGTGGAGACTTGAGATTAGGGGGCGGGGTCATGAGCAGAGTCAGCAGGGAGTAGATTAGAAAGCTCATCAGACAGGGTAGAGGAGGGTGTGTGTACTCAAGGTGAAGGGGCGAAGTCATGGTGAGGGACAAAATAGTGCAGAGGAGGGGGCGGAGACTCAGGGTGAAGGGGCGGAGTCATGACGAGAGACACTAGAATAGTCAGATAGGGTAGAGGAGGGGGCGGAGACTCAGGATGAGGGGGCAGAGTCATGGCGAGGGACAATATAATTGTCAGATAGGGCAGAGGAGGGGGCAAGGGCTCAGGGTGAGTGGTGTGTCTTGGACAGGGATAGGAGGGGAAGAATCAATAGAAGAGAGTGACAGACAGGAAAGAGCAGGTTGGGGTGGAGACTCGGGGGGTCTGGCAGAGAGGGGAGGGATTATAAATTGGGCATTCCGCAGCCACGTCAGAGTCAGGAAGGATGATTGCGCTGCGCCTGTCACTGCAGAGCAGTCGGAGCGGAGAGAATGCTGCCTTGTGTCCAGCCACACTGACAGTGCTATATTAGCACACGGGCATAACACCCTTCCCTGCAAGATCGTGAGTCACTAATCCCCGCCCCTTCAGAAAGGGGCATTGCCTGTAAGCAGTAGAGGCCATGGGTAAATTAACCAGCTGCCCGGCTGGCACCCCCAGTGACAGTCCGTTCTTCCCGGGACAATGGAGGAAGTGCCCCCTACAGGCTTGAAGCCCGGCGGCTGCTGACTCCATAGTCTCCGGGAGTTCCGCCCCTGCTTATACTTGTACCAAGTGGGAAAATAAATGGAGACTAATCTGGTCCTGCTGTCCCCATCTAGAACGAATTGGCCAACTTAGACTTGGTCAGTCCTTCTGCACTTTACAATATTTGCTGTGACATCTACTGGCGTGACTCACTGCTGCACCCCGCTCTGGAGACCAGCAGTATTGCTTTCCCTGCAGGGGTATGGGTCGTTGGGTCGACCCAACTTATGTCGACATTCATTAAGTCGATCACTGAAGGTTGACATTGCCCTTAGGTCGACATGCATTTGTCGAAGTCGAAAAATATTGCAATACACACAGCACGTACAAACTACACACAGATGGCCTCCGTGCGCGTACTTATTCTGCCGTGCGTGCACATATTCGCAATTTGCGTATGGTCGCTCCTGCGGTCCTGCGTATTAGCGCGTGGTATGAGTATTTACGCTAGTGTTTGTAGTCGCATGGAAAAAGCCATAAAAACACATTACATATTTAATCCAAATAGTGCACAATGTACACATAGTCTCCCTGCATCACACCAGCAAGTTACAATAGTTTAAATGGTATCAGAACAAAGGGATTCACCTTTACAGGATAGGAGGGGCCAGAACAAGGTCATAAGGTGGTGTTTGGTATCCAGCTGTAGGGTATTTTAAGGGCAATATTCCGGTGTTGGTTTGCAGAAGATCGCACGCTCCTGCGAATAGTTATGCGCAGGAGCAGAATCTAAATATCAACTGTGTTTACTGTACATTTGGTATGTGGCGGGAACCCAGAGGAGACCACGTGCAAGTGCACCTGGAACAGACATCGCCCACCTATTCAAACCAACCTCTCCTGTACTGTAAATGACCATCCCTGTGTCCAATGGCCAAAGAGATTACAGTATCCATTGTGTTAGGTTTTGGAATATTGTATAAAAGAGCCAGCTGCATGCCCGGCCATACACAGACTCTGAAGGTCATCTACCTTGATGACCGAGGACCAGACTGGGAAGCGCAGGCGAAACCAAACACGTATGTACCATTGATTGTAGCCATTCTTCTATTGTATTGTATTGTTTATATTGTAACCCCCTGCAAGTAAAGAACTGTTGGTGGGTTAGACCCCAACCTAGTTTTGAATTACAATTGGTGTTGTGTCCCATTTCCTTGCTAAGGTTTAAAGCATATTTACAGTCACTCGGGCTGCTGCATTGTGCTAACAGTGTGTAGGCCTGTGTACGCAAACTGTGTAGTCACTACGCCCTTTCGGTGTATGTACGCAGAGTACGTACACTGTACGATCTTGTGTATGCAAGGTTTGTGAACAATATAAGGGAGAAAGGTTAATTACAGCGGCCGCAGCTGCTCAATATTAAAGTGTATCAAGTGTGTTTAAAGTATAAGCTTTTTAGTCCTGTATGTAAACCGGCGTTTACAATTGGGGGCTCGGATCCGATTTTCACATGCTCACAGCCTAACAGGTCATAGCAGACTTTAATCTATCAGCAAAGGGTGGTAAGTTATCCTACGTAACCTTTTCCTGGTTGGTGGATGTTCTGAAAACCCTATTTTGTGTGCTGTTAGATTGCGTCTGCTCTGTCTGCAGAGGTGCTGATAGAACCCGTAAAACAGGAAAAAAGCTATTTAAAAATCTGATTTTTTTTGGGGTGCCAAAAGCGTACACAAAGGGCACCGATACTTTGCATACCCTCTCACATTGTTTCCGCAAGATTTAGATTGCTAGATTTGTTTAGATTTGTGTGAAATCGGATACATTTGTTGCTATATAGTTAAATTTGAAATAACAGTATTTAAGGAAGTAAGTGTAAAGACACAAACACAGGTCTGCATAAAGGGTTACACAGAACAAGTTGTATCTAGTGGGCAATAGTAGTTAGTATTGCTCACATTTATAGAGTCGTGGGATTTGTTTTATTGCGGACGCACGGTTTTGTACACGTGTCTCGGACAAAGTACAGGACTGCGCACGCAGCGTAAAAGACACGCACGGTCGCGTGTTTACGCAAAGTGAGTAAGAGTGCGGACGATAAGTACAAATTACACGATAGTTTTGTTCAGTTAAAAGGTGGGACAGTAGCCATGCTACAATAGCACATAACTATCCGGTTTCAAAAGCAGATTAGTATAAAACTTTTGTTTAAACTGTATTGCCTCTGGGGGTAAAGCTGCCAATCAGAACGAGTGAAAATTTTCTGTACAGAAAAACAAAGCGTATTTGAGTGAGTGAAAGTGGGAGTGAGTGGGTTGAACCCCGGAATTCGGGATACCGTCGTTCGGTACACCAAGTAAGTGGAGGCTTGGCGGCGTGAGGCAGCTGACTCACGTTAGTATAGATTGGAATACGTAAGTCGTGAGGAGACTTACACAGGAGCATGGTAGGGAATTGTGATTGTGACCCATATAGTTTTTTTGATAAGCTCCGGCTGAGGTTTCGCAGCTTGTGATTCGATTCCAGTGGTCGTAGGGTGGATAGGTAACAAGTACCTATACGTTGTGCGATTGGACCGCATGTTTGTGGGTGCGATACATAGCGCAACTTTTACGAGCTTTTGCGTAAAACCGTGGTACATTAGCGCTGTATAGAGCATACGCAAGCGTGATTTGTGTACAAGTGCATAAAGGGAGTTTTCGCTGGTCTCTCTCGGGAAAAATAAGATTTTACACTTACCGGTAAATCTATTTCTCGTAGTCCGTAGAGGATGCTGGGACTCTGTAAGGACCATGGGGAATAGACGGGCTCCGCAGGAGACATGGGCACTTTAAGAAAGACTTTAGACTCTGGGTGTGCACTGGCTCCTCCCTCTATGCCCCTCCTCCAGACCTCAGTTAGAGAAACTGTGCCCAGAGGAGATGGACAGTACGAGGAAAGGATTTTTGTTAATCCAAGGGCAAGATTCATACCAGCCACACCAATTACACCATATAACTTGTGATAAACTACCCAGTTAACAGTATGAACAAACAACATAGTCTCGGTCCAAACCGATGAACTATAATATAACCCTTATGTAAGCAATAACTATATACAAGTCTTGCAGAAGAAGTCCGCACTTGGGACGGGTGCCCAGCATCCTCTACGGACTACGAGAAATAGATTTACCGGTAAGTGTAAAATCTTATTTTCTCTGACGTCCTAGAGGATGCTGGGACTCTGTAAGGGCCATGGGGATTATACCAAAGCTCCCAAACGGGCGGGAGAGTGCGGATGACTCTGCAGCACCGATTGAGCAAACAGGAGGTCCTCCTCAGCCAGGGTATCAAACTTATAGAACTTTGCAAAAGTGTTTGACCCTGACCAAGTAGCAGCTCGGCACAGCTGTAGTGCCGAGACCCCTCGGGCAGCCGCCCAAGACGAGCCCACCTTCTTAGTGGAATGGGCCTTAACCGATTTCGGTAACGGCAATCCTGCCGTAGAATGCGCCTGCTGAATCGTGTCACAGATCCAGCGAGCAATAGTCTGCTTTGAAGCAGGGCCGCCAACCTTGTTGGCTGCATACAGGACAAACAGTGCTTCTGTTTTTCTGATCCTTGCGGTTCTGGCCACGTAAATTTTCAAAGCCCTGACCACATCAAGAGACTAGGAATCCTCCAAAGTCACGTGTAGCCACAGGCACAACAATAGGTTGGTTCATATGAAAGGATGAGACCACTTTAGGTAGGAATTGAGGACGGGTCCGCAACTCCGCTCTATCCATATGGAAAACCAGATAGGGGCTTTTATGTGATAAAGCCGCCAATTCCGAAACTCGCCTAGCCGAAGCCAAGGCTAACAACATGACCACCTTCCAAGTGAGATATTTCAACTCCACTGTTTTAAGTGGTTCAAACCAATGTGACTTAAGGAAACTTAACACCACGTTAAGGTCCCAAGGCGCCACCGGAGGTACAAAAGGAGGCTGAATATGCAGTACTCCCTTCACAAAAGTCTGTACTTCAGGTAAAGATGCCAATTCCTTTTGAAAGAAAATGGATAAAGCCGAAATCTGAACTTTAATGGAGCCTAATTTTAGGCCCAAATTCACTCCAGTTTGTAGGAAGTGAAGAAAATAGCCTAGCTGGAATTCTTCCGTAGGAGCATTCCTGGCCTCACACCAAGAAACATATTTTCGCCATATTCGGTGATAATGTTTAGACGTCACGTCCTTCCTAGCCTTTATTAGCGTAGGAATGACCTCATCCGGAATACCTTTTTCCGCTAGGATCCGGCGTTCAACCGCCATGCCGTCAAATGCAGCAAGTCTTGGAACAGACAGGGACCTTGTTGTAACAGGTCCTGCCTTAGAGGAAGAGGCCACGGATCTTCTGTGAGCATTTCTTGCAGACATGGATACCAGGTCCTTCGTGGCCAATCTGGAACAATGAGAATTGTTCTCACTGCTCTTCTTATTATTATCCTCAACACCTTGGGTATGAGAGGAAGAGGAGGAAACACATATACCGACTGGAACACCCACGGTGTCACTAGGGCGTCCACAGCTACCGCCTGAGGGTCTCTTGACCTGGCGCAATACCTTTGTAGCTTTTTGTTGATGCCATCATGTCTATTTGGGGTAGTCCCCACTGACTTGCAATGTGCGCGAAGACTTCCTGATGAAGTCCCCACTCTCCCGGATGCAGATCGTGTCTGCTGAGGAAGTCTGCTTCCCAGTTGTCCACTCCCGGAATGAACACTGCTGACAGAGCGCTTACATGATTCTCCGCCCAGCGAAGAATTCTGGTGGCTTCCGCCATTGCCACTCTGCTCCTTGTGCCGCCTTGGTGGTTTACATGAGCTTCTGTGGTGATGTTGTCTGACTGGATCATAACTGGTCGATTGCGAAGTAAGATCTCCGCTTGACGTAGGGCGTTGTATATGGCCCTTAGTTCCAGGATCTTGATGTGAAGACAAGTCTCTTGACTTGACCAAAGTCCTTGGAAATTTCTTCCCTGTGTGACTGCTCCCCAACCTCGGAGGCTCGCGTCCGTGGTCACCAGTATCCAGTCCTGAATGCCGAACCTGCGGCCTTCCAGGAGGTGAGCACTGTGCAGCCACCACAGGAGAGATATCCTGGCTCTGGGAGACAGGGTGATCCTTTGATGCATTTGTAAATGAGACCCGGACCATTTGTCCAGTAGGTCCCATTGAAAAGTCCTCACATGGAACCTGCCGAAGTGGATGGCCTCGTACGATGCCACCATCTTCCCCAGGACACGGGTGCAGTGAAGCACTGAAACCTTTTTTGGCTTTAATAGGTTCCTGACCAGAGCTATGAGCTCCTGAGCCTTTTCCATCAGAAGAAAAACCTTTTTCTGTTCTGTGTCCGGAATCAGGCCCAAAAAGGTCAGACGCGTTGTAGGAACCAGCTGGGACTTCGGAATATTGAGAATCCAGCCGTGCTGTTGCAACGTCTTCACTGACAGTGACACGCTGTCCAGTAACTTCTCTCGAGATCTCGCCTTTATGAGGAGATCGTCCAAGTATGGGATAATTGTGACACCCTGCTTGCGCAGGAGCACCATCATTTCCACCATTACCTTGGTGAAAATTCTCGGGGCCGTGGAAAGCCCAAACGGCAACGTCTGAAATTGGTAATGACAGTCCTGTACCGCAAATCTCAGGTACGCCTGGTGAGGAAGAAAAATCGGAACATGAAGGTAAGCATCCTTTATGTCCAGGGAAACCATCCAATCCATCCCCTCCAGGCTGGCGATGACCGCTCTGAGCGATTCCATTTTGAACTTGAACTTTTTCAAGTACAGGTTCAGGGATTTTAGATTCCAAATGGGTCTGACCAAACCTTCCGGTTTCGGAACCACAAACAGGGTTGAGTAATACCCCTTTCCTTGCTGGATAAGAGGAACCTTGACTATCACCTGTTGCAGGTACAATTTTTGAATTGCAGTTAACACTAACTCCCTTTCTGACGGAGAAGCTGGCAGAGCCGATTTGAAAAACCGGCGAGGAGGCATCTCTTCGAATTCCAGCCTGTATCCCTGAGAAACAATCTCTATTGCCCAGGGATCCACCTGTGAGTGAACCCAGACGTGGCTGAAAAATCGAAGACGTGCCCCCACTTGATCTGGCCTCCCCAGGGAAACCCCAGCGTCATGCGGTGGATTTTGCAGACGTAGGGGGGGACTTCTGCTCCTGGGAACTAGCTGTGTGCAGCTTTTTTCCTTGCCTTTACCTCTGGCAAGAAAGGACGATCCCCGTACCTTTTTGCTTTTATTTGAACGAAAGGACTGCATTTGGTAATGAGGTGCCTTCTTAGTATGTTATGGGGGAACATAAGGTAAAAAATTCGATTTACCAGCCGTAGCAGTAGAGACAAGGTCCGAGAGGCCTTCTCCAAACAACTCCTCCCCCTTGTAAGGCAACGACTCCATATGCCGCTTTGAGTCGGCATCCCCCGTCCACTGTCGGGTCCACAAGAGTCGCCTAGCAGAAATAGACATAGCATTTATTCTGGAGCTTAGTAAACAAATGTCTCTTTGAGCATCCCTCATATATACCGCAGCATCCTTGATATGCTCTAGGGTCATTAGAATGGTATCCTTATCTAGGGTCTCAATCTCCGTAGACAAGGAATCTGTCCATGCTGCGACAGCACTGCAAACCCAGGCTGATGCCATAGCCGGCCTAACAATAGTACCAGAATGTGTGTAAATGTACTTCATGGTAACTTCCTGCTTACGATCCGCAGGATCCTTGAGGGTAGCAGTATCCTGGGAAGGCAGTGCCACCTTCTTGGATAAGCGTGTCAACGCCTTGTCTACTTTAGGCGAAGATTCCCATCGTATCCTGTCCTTTTGTGGGAAGGGATACGCTATAAGAATCCTTTTGGGAACTTGTAGTCTCCTGTCTGGAGATTCCCAAGCCTTTTCGCACAATTCGCTTAGCTCAAATGAGGACGGAAAGGTGATCTCAGGCTTTTTCTCTTTATACATGTGTACCCTCGTGTCAGGGACAGGGGGTTCCTCAGTAATATGCAAAACCTCTTTAATAGCAATGATCATGTAACGAATACCTTTAGCCACTTTTGGCTGTAATTTTGCATCCTCATAGTCGACACTGGAATCTGAATCCGTGTCGGTATCTGTGTCAGTGATCTGGGATAATGTGCGTTTCTGAGATCCAGAAGGTCCCGGTGCCACTGGGACAGGCATGGTCTGACTACCTGACTGATCCCTAGCCTCAGTCTTGTCTAATCTCTTATGCAATAAATTTACATTAGCATTTAAGACATTCCACATATGCATCCAGTCCGGTGTCGGCGTTGCCGACGGCGACCTGACAATCATGCACTCCCCCTCCTCCTTAGGCGAGCCTTCATCGTCAAACATGTCGACACACGCGTACCGACACACTCCACACACACAGGGAAACTCTTTTCTGAAGACAGGTTCCCATTTAGGCACTTTGGAGAGACAGAGAGAAAGTATGCCAGCACACACCCCAGCGCTATATGACCCCGGAGAAAAACACAGAATGTTTACCCAGTAGCGCTGCTGTAATGTATAATCGCCAATTGTGTGCACCCCCCTCTACTTTAAAAACCCTCTTTCACCGTGTGTCAAGCAGGGGAGAGTCCGGGGAGCTTCCTCTCAGCGGTGCTGTGAAGAGAAAATGGCGCTGGTGAGTGCTGAGGGAGAAGCCCCGCCCCCTCAGACGGCGGGCTTCTGTCCCGCTCAAACTTAATAAAATATGGCGGGGGCTCTTTTATACACATGTACAGTGCCCACCTGTACATGTATATAGTCATTTGCCATAGGAGAGGTATTCTATTGCTGCCCAGGGCGCGCCCCCTGCGCCCTGCACCCTTACAGTGACCGGAGTGTGTGAGGTGTATGGGAGCAATGACGCACAGCTGCAGTGCTGTGCGTTACCTCAGTGAAGCACCCGAGGGCTTCTGCCGCCTCAGTAGTCTTCTTTCTTCGTTTCTTCCGGCTCTGTGAGGAGAACGCCCAGGACGAACCTGTGTTCCACTCCCTCTGGAGCTAATGGTGTCCAGCAGTGCCGTAACTAGACATTTTAGCGCTGTGTGCAAGAAATGGCATTGGCGCCCCCCCCCCTTAATGTAAAACGGCGGCAGTGCGCGCCACCGGCGCGTGCAAAAAATATAGGGGCGTGGCTTCACGGGGAAGGGGTGTGGCCACAAAATAACACCAATTCATATAATGGTGCACAGTAGTCTCCATTATTCAAATTACGCCGCACAGTAGCACCACTACACCAGGTAGAGCCCCTTTTTCACATTACAGCGGACAGATTCCTCTTTTTACACATTACGGCAGACAGCATCCCCCTTTTTACATATTACGGCAGACAGAGTCCCCTTTTTACACATTATGGCAGACAGCGCCCCCCTTTTTACACATTACGGCAGACAGCGCCCCCCTTTTTACACATTACGGCAGGCAGAATCCCCCTTTTTTGCACATTACAGTAGCAGAGTTCACGCATCCCCCCGTTTTGCACGAGAGAGTGAATGAGTGAGTGTGTGTGTGTTCTGTCAGTCATCTGGAGGTGGTAGGCAGCATCCAGGCGCAGAGCCACTCCTGGGGTCCGGGACACATGCTGCGGCGACGCTACAAGCAGCATGAGAGTACAAAACACACTGTGCAAGTGGATGCTGTTCAAGTTATTATGCATACTGACAGACAGTAACAGAGTGAAACAATAGGCCTCACGAATGAACTATCTAATTAAAAATTAACATAAGTGTGCGTGACTGTACCACATGGTATGTTCAGTATATATATATATATATTATATATACCCTACCACAGCTACCACGCAGCACATAGTAGCAGATGAAGATGGATATTATATATATATATATATATAAACATATACATACATACACACACGGCCACAGCTAATGAGCTGAGCTCTGCAGCGGGGTACAGCGCCTCGTGGGGAGCGGTGACGGCTCAGGGCAGTGTATCCTCCTGAGCCCCGCACTACAGATAACATCTCCCCCATCAGCCTGAGCTGACCGTTCGCTCCTGCAGCCGTAGAGACGCCATGTGGGGCGCAAGGCAGCGCTGATTAGAAACATGTTAACCGGCCACTCATTCCTACCTGACCGCCTCATGGTAGCGGTGAAGGGGGGGGTCTGTTGTCTGTCGAGCGTGTCCCACACCCACGATCGCAGCGGAGAGGGGCGCCGGGCAGCTGGCTCCCGCGGGTCCAACCTCTGACAGCGCTCCACACCCTGCTGCACTCACAGCGGGACTCCTGGCGGCAGCGGGACACGGGGCAGCTGTTTGCTGATAGATGCGGCTACAGCCGCGCTCCCGCTCCCCTCACATGCAGAGGCAGGAGGCAAGCGCCGGCCGGGGACTGTCACTACTGACAGTATTACTGGCCGTACGGGTAGGTGTGCTGACAGATGGTGCGCCTTGCTCACATTTGCGCTGTGGGCAAGGGCCCCTCGGCACACACCTAGTTACGGCACTGGTGTCCAGTAGCCGAGAAGCAGAGCCCATCATTTAAGTAGGTCTGCTCCTCTCTCCTCAGTCCCTCGATGCAGGGAGTCTGTTGCCAGCAGAGCTCCCTGAAAATAAGAAAAAAACCTAACAAAATGCTTTCTTAGCAGGAAACTCAGGAGAGCTCCCTGCAGTGCACCCATCTTCCTCTGGGCACAGTCTAAAACTGAGGTCTGGAGGAGGGGCATAGAGGGAGGAGCCAGTGCACACCCAGAGTCTAAAGTCTTTCTTAAAGTACCCATGTCTCCTGCGGAGCCCATCTATTCCCCATGGTCCTTACGGAGTCCCAGCATCCTCTAGGACGTTAGAGAAATCTCCGACGACAGATATTTACTGGAAAGGGTAAGTTACTCCTAAAAACTTCCAGTAAATATAGGTCAATTAGGGGCCCAAAGTTGGGTACATCGCCTTCGCTATCGACAGTGTATGGTAGTACCGGCCAACGTGGGCGAGAGTGGGTGAAAGCGCTCGGAGAACTTTCACCGTCGGCTTATATTGAGTATTTTGGTGTTTATGGGGAAAAGGCCCACAATTATGGGAGCCAGTTGCTCAACTAAGGGACGTATGGTAGCAAGGGTTCAGGTTGAAGAGCGGCGGCCCAAGGGGTCAGCAAGGTTTATTATGTGTGGAAAATATGGTCCACAGGCTGAAGTTGATTGTGACGAATGGGTACGTATGACTGACAATGATAGGGTATCATTCCCTAGGGTGGGCAGCTTTGAACCAGAGGTACTGCAGAATGTAGGCAGTAAAATATGTCTGCTTAAATCCAGAAAACAAAGGATTAGACATATGTGGCCACAAGAGGGGGAGATGCAAAGGGAACAAACTCGCAAAGCAAGTTCCAAACCTAGCAGGAATGAGGACACAAACACACCATTATTGACACAGGTTGAGAGGGAAGAGATGGCTACAGTCAATGGTATATCTATGAATGATAGTAGAATGCAAGAGAAATGTATTAACCCTAATTTGTGCAAGATGTATCCTGTTTTTAAGTCTTTTCAAGGTTATAGGTCACAGGAAGATGAAGGACCCAGCCAAATTGCAGCTCTCATTCAGGCAGTCGCCTTGCAGGAAACTCAGGTGGGGCCTGTCCATCCAGTTAGAGCAGTAACAGTATTCCCCACTGAAAGAACTGGTTGCCTCATAGACAGGTGGGAAGGACCATACCAAGTCTTGTTAACCAGCACGACAGCACTAAAGGTCGCCGAAAGAGAGACTTGGGTCCACTCGTCCCACTGCAAGAAGGTCGCTGACCCGGAGAGAACTCGTGACAAAGAGCAGGGTGTGGAGAACCTCGTATCACTGGGGTGTTTGTTCTGGGAAAGTTGAGAGGCAGGACTGTTGAAAGGTACCTGAGCATGGAGAGCAACGAGATCTAGGACAGTTGTCGCACCATTTTCTTTTTTCACCTCCCCCTGCATTTTCTTTTCTCCTTCTCCTTTTCCTTCTTTCCCCTAACGAAATGGATCTATCACAAGAGCATGCGTTTCGGGTTCTGTTAGTAATTCTGTTTTTGATCAGGACAATTTGCTTTGGTGAGGGTCCCAGAGAGGTCGAGCAGGGATCTGGAATGGGTTCTGATGGCGAGTACGAATTTGTAGGATCTCAGGAGCAGGCCATCACTCGAGTAAAAGCTGGTATCAGTAAGCGCGCTGGTAGTCATGGAGCTCGGAGGCACTGTGAAGGGTTATTGTCTGATGAATATTGTATTTGTAGGAATTGTGAGAATATAGTCGAGGATGGGTGCATCCAGAGATGTCAGTCCAACCTTAATATCGACATGGACGCCATCCGTTGAGTGATTACCACTCACTAGTGGGTAAGGTCTTAAAACAGACAGAACATACATATATCCAGCCCCTGAGGAAGACCTGTATCGGTTGAAACAGCTGTTGGGCTGTGCCTGTATGTACACTTGTCGCCTTGATATGGAATAAATCTTCTTCGTTTTCTCATCTAAACCTGCCAATTAAAGTTTATGCTGTGTGCATATCTATGAAGTTGAATTATCCTGATGCACTGATTTCTACATGCAAATTAAACATTTATGCCATGTGAGTGAGACCAAGAAGCAATAAAGATATATCAATTAATTAAATTGGAATACACTATGTTCTGTGTTCTCTTACTATCTTTTTAGCATCCAGTTTTATGGAAGGTGAACTGTGATTCACTTATCGTTATTTCTCATTGTGGGAAACTTTATTGTGTAAGCATCTATATGTCTCTAGAAGTGACAAGTGGCGCCACTTTTGCCTCACGTTTTTCTTGGTGTACATTTAGAATGCTTGGTGTGCTCACAAGTACGTCAAGGTCAGAGAAAGTGAGGATTAGTACTATACCCTTTAGCAATAGATGAGGTACTCGAATTACGGGGTGGGAGACCAGTGGACAAGAAATTCAATATCTCTAGTCCCCCTAGTTTGAAGCTCCACCAGTATCATGTAGACAGGTCCTTATTGTGTTTTAATATTTCCAATTACCGAAAACCAGGAAATTGGGAAGTGACGTGGAATAACCAATAACCTTTTCACACAGAGCTGATAAGATACCCATAGACTCTGAACTTGTACGCAAAATAGGCAACAGTGGGAGGTATTTTCGGTATAGGTATACCCGTGGAAGCAAGACCATGTGGGTTGGAAAAGTATCGTCAGGCTATTGTGCCCATATCATCCAGCCCGATACTTGTACTGAGCAGATGGGAGAACTAGGGATTGGTTTCTTTACTTGGAAAATTTGCAATATGGTGATGTTACATTTTGTCCCCTATGTTCTCCCAGATGATGCCTATTTCATATGTGGGAGGAAAGCGTACAAGTGGCTTGCCCCGAGCTCAGAGGGATTGTGTTATATTGGGAGAGTACTACCGGAGGTCATGACCATAACCCACGATAAAATGAAAGACGTTCACCGCAGTGCTCAGGCTCCTTATACTCATACTCACTATGAACACATCATCAAGAGACACCTCATAGATAGGGCAGAGCACGCAGCCTCTGATTTAATCCACGAATCCACCGGGATTCAGTTCCTTCTCACATTAGACATCACCCGTACTGCCAGAGGAACTATAAATTATAAGTATATCCATGCGCTAGCGAAATTGATAGATAATATCACTGAGATGTATGATGACACCTTCAGGTATACGGGGAAGGGAGTGATAGAGTCAGTTATCTACCTTTTAACATTAGCTATATACTAATACCGTGTAGCCGTAATGGCCGCTAAACCACGTGCACGTGATACGCACTCCGTACACTATTTGCGTATGAAGGCCTCGCACGTGGTACGCAAATTACGTACACACGCTACGCTGGGTGTATGGAATACACACAGCGAGCGTACACACAGACAGTAACCTTTATAAACTTTAAACACAGAATATGTTCACACTGTATACCTTGGTACTGTAACACTGTAATAATGTACTGCTTATATACCTTCTTAACCTTGTTAATATAAAAGCTGCTTGAGCGATTGAGATGCTCCGAATACCCTCAGCAATGTAATAAACACACAATACCTTGCTAAGGTTCCAAAACCTTTATTAACGAGATTTAGTTATGTAAAAAGGGAAAATACAGTTAACATCTTATACACTACAGACTAACATCAATATCTAACAGAATAACTACACATAAATATACAATAGCGTCTTAATCCTTAACAATAACAGAGAGAGAGAGAACGTGGCAAAATACAGTCAGAGAATAAGGTTGGTCACAGAGAAAAACTTACACACTGGGGAATGATCGCTGCGCAGTCCTGGTCACCAGCTCTCAAGTTAGTCAGTGATGAAAACCTTTTGTGGAGAGTAGACTGAGCTGGCCCAGCCTGGCTGTTTCTTATATACCCTGCATACAGTATACTACAAAGGGCCCTTCAATCTCATTGTTCATTGGACACAGGAATCTGTCTTCACATTACAACAAAAGGTCATAGGTTTGTTTGAACAGGTAGGCTGTGACTATTCCAGACTGCTCAGGTGGGAGGGAATCTCAGGATTCCCACCACATGGATAATGAACCGCAAATACAGTAAATGTCCAGAAACTACTTATAGACATAAAACAGAAGAAAGTTGGTTCTGAACTGTTCGCCCGTGTGGCGCAATGCAGCCCGTCCACTACAAATGCCAAAGTAAAAATCACCAATTTTACAAGAGCAGTATATGATACAAAGTATGGGGTGGTATCTGTCTATGTACAGGGCGCATGTAGGATAATTATAACATGGAATACATCCCTTTTATTATTTGTGAAGACGATGTATCCTTCATAAGGCAACTCTGAGGTTTCCTTGATTATTCTTCCCTCCTCTTGTAGAGTCATACAGTGATCCCGATGTTCATAAAAAACAAAGGTACAGCAAAAAGTTCAAAACATTTTCTTAAAAACAGATGACAGAATAAAAATAACAAAATAAAAATGGATCCAATTCTGGTCGTCCAGGGCTACTCACAGTACTGTTTGTTCAACGCGTTTCGAAAACAGTACTGTGAGTAGCCCTGGACGACCAGAACTGCAAATTGTGTAAGTTGGGGTACGCATCTGATTAACCAAAAGATTTTAAAGATACCTTTATGTGATTTGTCACCATTTCACCATTGTGAGTTTTGGGTACGCTCCTGAAATTTAGACTTCAATACTTTGAAGAAATATCATTGATTGAAAGATACCTTTATGGGTTTCCACTCACTTGTCCCTGTGTGAGTGGGGTACGCCCTTTTATTTCCTGAGTTGTGAAAATAACCTAACGGGTGAAAAACTGCTCTATACATTTTTCCTTTACCTTTGTTTTTTATGAACATCGGGATCACTGTATGACTCTACGAGAGGAGGGAAGAATAATCAAGGAAACCTCAGAGTTGCCTTATGAAGTGTCAAAGTCAGAAAAATATCTCTATGCACACTGCCATATTTGCACCTCATTCAGGTCCGTGCTGCGCATGCGTACGCTCTCCCGTACGTGCGCATACTCACAGTCGCGGGCACCCGCAGGCGCATGGTATGCATATTTACGGTAGAGTTTATGCGATCGTAGCGTGCGACTCAATCATTACATATTTTCACTAATAATGTATTTTGTAGATCATGGTCCCTTTGATAGATTCTGAAAGTTTGGTTAATATAGAATGTTCATGAACAGAGAAATCCCTCTTTGTTTGATACGAAGGGTCAGACAGGAGTAATACAGTGGTGTTTAGTATCCATCGGAAGAATATTTAATTAGAAATATTCCGGTGTTGGTTTGAAGCAGATCAATCGCTCGTGCGAATAGTTATGGACATAAGAAGTTTATGAACATTTACTTTATTTGCACTTTATTACCCATGCGGCGGGAAACCCAGTTTCCCTCCCACCTGAGCTGTTGGAAATAGTCACAGCCCACCTGTATGAATCAACCTATGACCTTTTGTTATAATGCGAAGCCGAATTCCTGTGTCCAATGGACAATGAGATTGTAGGGACCATTGAATTGTATTGTGTGTGGGGCATAAATAGGCGAGCCGACCATATCCAACTTCACTCTCATCAACGGTTCTCATTGCTGATAATCGGGAGCTGGATATCGAGGCGCATGCGATCGTTCCCCTTGTGCGTAAGTTTTCTCCGTAATCATATTGTCTTACTGTGAGCCATCTCTCTCTCTCTCTCTCTCTCTACTCTTTCTCTCGTATTTTCCTTTAATTGTATTGTATTGTATTTCCTGTGTAGTTATCTGGTTAGTTGGTTTATGTTATATTGTAGTGTATCATTTGTACTGTGATTCCTTTTGCAAGTATAATAGTTATAATACATATAATAGGTTTTGGACCCTAAGCCCAGGTATCTGTGTATTCTTTATAGGGTTAAGTATTCTCTGAGCGTCGGTGACGCACTAGCAACTTTGTAGTTAATCAGGTTACACCAGGTTGCACTTACACTCTGTCTCTACACTAAGGTATACTTTGTATCTCATTGTTAAAGGTATAGATATAAAGGTTTTAACGTTGTAAGCGTCTGCACCGCTGGTGATCTCCTCGTGGTCCCGAGCGTACGCTACGCTATAGCGAATCATTACGTTAGTCGGCAGCCAATAGCGTGCCTGCCTGTGATCACTGGGCCGTAAGCGAACGTGACGCTTGAGCGTCTCGACTACGGTTGAGCGATCGCTACACAACTTGCGTACCCTTACGGTACTTCTTACGTAGATAGCGTACAGTGTTCTTAGACCTCTTAAAGTGTTTTATATACGATAAATATTCAGCTTTATCAATTGGCGGCTCGCCCGTCCTTCACATATCTGCACTAGGTAGATCAGCAGACATTATCCCTCAGCAAAGGGCGGGAGGTTGTATCCCTCGTAGTGCTGACAGGATAAGCGTCTGCTTCGCTTAGGTAAAGAGTGCTGAAGGAATCCGGGAACCGGAGGTAAGAACAAAACGCTAGTGCCTTTTAAAACTGTTTATTTTTCTGTCTTGCGTACACACGCACGCACACACATATATATCTGCATTTCTTTTTCTTTTTCATTTTCGTATATCACTCTCCTGTCTGCCAGTTTTATAGTCGATAAAAGTGCTAAAAGAGAGTTGCCGTTATTTCATAGTTTAAGAATAGATAACATAGTTAAAGGATAGACAAACACACAGTTTTGCCTGGGAGATAAGGCGAAGTCAGTGTGTTGTGTGGTAGATGATCAAGGATCATCTACATTGATAAAAGTATAAATTGTGTTACGGTGGATCTTTGCTTTGCGTATACGTGTCTATAACAAAGACTTGCGTACGCAATCCAAAGGCCGACGCACGCAGCGTATATTACGCAACGGAGCGTCCGGTTACGCCCACGTAGCTCAAGTCACGATAAGTTGATTTTTAACGCAAAGCGATAAATAACGCAAAGCGATAAATAACGCGAGGCGAGAAATAACGCAAGTCTATTTTTGGGTGTCCGAAATTTAATTAACAGATCCTGCTCCTAATTGGTAACACACCTGATCTAAAGAAAAATTTCTGCGCAGAAATAGAAATAGAAACAAAAGTGTACATGTGATGAGTGAGTGTTTTTACAATTTTTAAAGGTTGAACCACAAGAAAAGTCGAGTACTCGTGAGGTACATGCGTGTAAGTGACGTGCACGGTGGCTAGGGAGGCATCCCTGGTTAAATATACAATTTTGAGCATTAGAGTATAGCAGACCAGGAGGTCATACTGTAACAAGACCAGGAGGTCATAGCAGACCAGGAGGTCCAGGTACAGCCGACAAGGAAGTCCGCTATACAGTTCACAGGCACAACACCGAAAAGGGTTGGTGCAACACCCATATAGGCCATATAAGCTCTGGCTGAAGGAATTCGCAGTCGTAAGTTTCGATTCCATTGGTCTTTCCGTACATAAGCTTAGTTGTTTGTGTACTGAACGATTGGACCGCACGTAATTGTGTACACTAGTTAGTAATCTGACCTAATACCATTAGAGTAAAGGGGTCACAAACGCTATTTGTACACTCTAACGTGATTTGTGTCATTTTTTTATTTTAAGGGAAGTTTGCTGCTCACTCAGGAACTATCCAGCAACCAATAGTTACTGGAAAGAGTAAGTGTTCTTCGGATAACCCTCGCAGGTTCCAGTAAATAGAGGTTCAGGTCGCAGGGGCCTTAGGTCGAGTACGCCAGCACCATATCAGTGTGATCAGGTCGTATTGGTCGGCGTGGGCGAGTGAGTGGGGTACTCGGTAAACCGCCACCGTCAGCCTATTGTGGACATTTGGTTTTGCGTAAGGGTTGGCTAAATAAAGCAACACTTTCGAACTATGGGGGCCACTTGTTCAGGTAGGGGGCGATCAACCTCGGTTCGGGTTGATTCAGTGGTCCGACCAATTGGGTCGGCCAGGTATATAATGTGTGAGAAATACGGAAGTCACACAGAAACTTTATGTGATGAATGGGAGAGAATGACTGTACATGACGGGGAGAAATTCCCAAGAGTAGGGAGCTTCAGCTCAGAAGTGTTACAAAATTTAAGGAGGAGGATATGTCTCATAAAATCAACAAAGAGACGAATCCAGCATTATGATTATTTACAGTTGTGGCAACAGGAAGGTGAGATACAGAGAGGTTTGGCTCAGGCGGCGGGATCTGGCTCTAACAGAAAACTGATTGCCACAGCCCCACCGCCACCATACATATCAGGAGAGAAGTTGATTGCGGAGAAAGACGCACTAAGGTGTAACACAAAATCACTTAGTAACTGTGTAAATGTTAATGATAATGTTAACCCATTAACCCATGCAAGTATTAACCCGTGCAAGTTGTACCCTGTTTTGAACTTTCCTCAGGAGTGTGATCAAGAGGACGAATCGGCAACGATTTCAGTGCTCTCTCTAGCAGCCACCATAGCAGAGACCACAGTAGGCACAGCTCCACCCACGAGATTAGTAAAGGCCCCTAGCGGAGGGATAGGTGAGGTCGTATCAACTGGTAAGTACGGCACCATGCATTATGCTGAGACTATTTCACCACAGCCTGTAGAATCTACACAGAATGAGGTTGTTAGAATTACACCTGTTAGAGTAATAGCAGTGCCAAATGGGAAAACAGACACATCAGGAGCCACTCCCATTAGGAACATTGCCATGTACACTCCATTTTCCCGAATGGAATTAAGGACCATAGTGTCCGAATTTCCTGACCCCAGAAAAGACTTAGTTGCCAGTCAAAAATACATCAGAGACTTAGGTAACACTGTAGAGCCCAACAATAAAGACTGGCAGATATTGCTGAGAGCATGTTTACCCTCAAATGTCGACGCAACTCAATTTTTAGCTGATTGCGGACTAGATCATGATGTACCTCTTACAGATGTGTACAACCAAGATAATGTGAAAAGAATAAACTTGCAGCTAAAAGAGTATTTCCCAGCAGTAGCTAAATGGAATAAGATATTCTCCATTAAACAGAAGGAGTCAGAGACAGCTGCAGAGTATTTTCACAGAGCATTATTAGAAATGGCAAAATACACAGGCATAGAGGACATTAAAACAGACACAAACCATCGGGAAGTAGCAGTATCGGTACTGATGGATGGTTTAAAAGAGTCATTGAAGACTAGGGTACAGACCACACAACCATGTTGGCGAGGTCTGTCTGTGGCTACTTTGAGAGAGGCTGCTATTGATCACGATAGAAACATCACCAGACACAGGGAACAACAAGGTGATAAATTAATGTCAGTAAGTATACAGGCTCTGACCACAAGGCAGCCTTTGTTTGTATCACCAAATCCTGTGGGTAAGTCAAGTATGGTTACTTGTTATTCTTGTCACAAACAGGGACACATGGCACGAGATTGTAGAGTAAAGAATCCACGAAACTCATACCAACCCCCTAGACAACGACACGACACACGACATTGGGATCGGGGTCCACAGAAACGGAGTTATGAGCCACATACAGGGGAAACAAAAAGATATCCCCCGAACAGAGACTGGCATGCCTCTGGTAGTTCCCAGCTAACTCCCTCACAAGTAGTTGCTGCCAGCGGGATTCAGGAAGGTCACCATACCCAATAGGGGTGTGGCCATACCTGTAATCTGCAGCCAGTAAAATTAATTGCCAACCTTGGAAGTGAACCCGAGATCGCAATTAATGTAGCTGGTAAAACTTTAAACTTTCTTGTAGACACAGGGGCGGCCAAGTCAGTGATAAATTCGACAGTGGGCATGAGAACCACTGGTAGGACAATTCCAGCCATGGGAGTAACAGGAGTAGTCCAGCACTACCCTGTTAGCAAACCAGCCGAGATTACAATAGGGCCTTTGCATACCAAGCATTCCTTTTTGCTGGCTGCATCGGCACCAACCAATCTCCTGGGAAGAGACTTACTGTGTAAAATGGGGTGCGTCATTTATTGTACTCCTGAAGGTGTATTCTTGGACATACCTGAGAAACACGCTCAGGAAGTGCGAGACATGTTAGACTCCCCATCAAAATTAATGTCACATACCATTATGACAAATAGGAATCCATCCCAAATAGAAGAGATGACATCTCAGATACCAGAGTCACTTTGGACAAAAGACGGACAAGACACTGGATTAATGGCAAACGTAGCTCCAGTAGTTGTACAAGTAAAAGATGGTAGGATAGCTCCAAAAATCCCACAGTACCCTCTGAAGCCAGAGGTGGAGTTAGGAGTTTACCCAGTAATAGAGCGCTTGCTACAACAGGGCATTCTGGTAAGAACGTCCAGCACTGCCAATAGTCCCATCTTCCCTGTTAAAAAGAGTGGGGGGAGGGGTTACAGACTAGTGCAGGATCTAAGGGGGATTAACAAAATAGTTGAGAGTCAGTTCCCCGTAGTGCCAAATCCAGCTGTCATCCTAATGCAAATCCCTCCCACTGCCAAATTTTTCACTGTTATTGACCTCTGCTCCGCTTTCTTTTCGGTACCTCTGCACCCTGACAGCCAATATTTGTTTGCATTTACATACAGAGGAGTCCAATACACGTGGACTCGATTACCCCAAGGTTTCATAGATAGTCCAAGTATATTTTCTCAGGCTTTGCATGATTGTTTACAGTCTTTCCAACCAGACAGTGGATCAGTATTGATACAGTATGTGGACGATTTACTGCTGTGTTCAGATTCACTGGAAGCATCTCTGAAGGATACGAAACAGCTCCTGTTTCATCTTTCAGACACAGGACACAAGGTGTCCAAAGACAAGTTACAATTATGCCAAACTAAGGTAAAATATTTGGGACACTGTCTAACACAAGGACTGAGACACCTGACCGCTGATAGAATCCAAGCAATTAGAGACATGACTCTGCCACAAACCCAGCAACAGATCAGAACGTTTTTAGGAATGTGTGGGTATTGCCGTAATTGGATCCCAGGGTTTTCCATTTTGGCGTTACCTTTGCAGGAAATGGTCTCCTCAAACAAACCTGATAGGATTTCGCATACAAACGAGTCCGAAACAGCATTTGAGAGACTCAAACAGTGCCTAACGCAGGCACCAGCACTAGGTATGCCAGACTATGGGAAACCCTTTGAACTATACGGAACAGAAAGTGCTGGTTGCGCGGCAGGTGTACTAACCCAAAAACACGGTGATGCCAGCAGGCCAGTTGCATACTACAGCGCTCAGCTAGACACGGTAGCGCGATCCCTCCCCACATGCTTGCGAAGCATTGCTGCGATAGCATTGCTAGTGACAAAAAGCGAAGACGTCGTGCTAGGCCACAACCTCACAATCCATACGCCACATGCAGTATCAGCCTTATTGAATTCTGCCCAAACCAGACACGTCTCATCAGCGAGGTTTACAAGATGGGAATTGGCACTAATGGCCCCCGTAAACATCACCATAAGGAGATGCAGTGCATTAAATCCTGCAACGTATCTCCCAGGTGTGCCTGGTCAGGCACAAAGGGTGGAAGGTGAGAGTGATGGGGAAGGAGGATTTAATATAAAGGAAGATACACATGATTGTATGGAATATTTGACCCAAAATTTTACCGCAAGGCCTGACATCAGTGACAACCCACTGGAAGATGCAGAACTCACGTTCTACACGGACGGTAGTTGTCATAGACAGTCAGACTCGGGAGACGTGTGTACTGGATACGCAGTCGTAGATGACCAAGACACCATAGAAGCGGAACCGCTAGGCCCACCTCACTCAGCCCAGGTTGCTGAACTGGTCGCCCTAACCAGAGCATGTGAATTGGCTAAGGGTAAGTCAGCCAATATCTACACCGATTCTAGATACGCATTCGGGGTAGTCCATGATTTCGGAGCCCTATGGCGTCTCAGAAATTTCATGACGGCCGCTGGTACACCGGTAGCGCATGCAACTCACATAAAAAGGCTTCTAACAGCGATACAGGAACCCGACAGAGTGGCTGTTATCAAATGTAAAGCACACACATATAGCCAAGACCCGGTATCACTTGGTAACAGCCGAGCAGACGAAGCTGCTAAGTTAGCAGCTGCTACCCCCATACAGACAGACACCACACAATTGATGGTATTTAATACCATTAACACACAGAAGTTGTGTGAAATGCAAAATTTGTGTTCCACACAGGAAAAGGCAGTCTGGAAGGCAAAAGGATATGGCCAGGAGTCCTCAGGACTCTGGACGGATGGACATGGTAAACCAGTGGCCCCCAGAGCATATCTTCCATGTCTGGCTGAAGCAGCTCACGGGCTGACTCATCTAGGCAAGGAGGGGATGTGCATATTGGTGAGAGCATATTGGTGCGCCCCAGGATTCTCCTCTCATGCGAGTAAAAGAGCAATGTCATGCCTTACCTGTTTGAGAAAGAATATTGGAAAGGCAATACCTACAGAACCATCCCATATCCCACCTGCCGGCGGCCCTTTCCAGGTAATACAAATTGACTTTATACAATTACCCCCTTGTCGGAATTTGAAATATGTACTTGTCTGTATAGATGTTTTCTCAAATTGGGTCGAAGCATTTCCTGCGGCTACAAATACCGCTATGTTTACTGCTAAGAAAATTGTGCAGGAATTTGTATGTAGATATGGTATCCCTAGAATAATCGAAAGTGATAGGGGTACCCATTTTACAGGTGATGTCTTTCAAGGAATGTGTAAGTTGATGGGAATTGATAGCAAGCTGCACACTCCGTACCGTCCACAGGCGAGTGCGAAGGTCGAAAGAGTGAACAGCACTATTAAAAATAAATTGAGTAAAGTGATGGCAGAGACAGGATTTACATGGCCAGAAGCTTTACCCATTGTATTGTACAGTATCAGAACCACTCCCAGGTCCCCTCTTAATCTGTCTCCCTTTGAAATCTTGTTTGGTCGACAACCGCATGTTATGATTAACCCTCAGGATGATTTGAAATGTAACAATGAAGTAACTGTAAAGTACTTGATTAACATGAGTAAACAGTTAAGGAATCAAAATGATAATCTGAAGTTGGTGATTCCTGATCTACCTGATAGTAATTGTCATGACATTGAACCTGGGGATTATGTAATGATACGGAATTTTCTACGCTCAGGTTGCCTTATTGACAGATGGGAAGGACCATACCAGGTCTTATTGACTAGCACTACAGCATTGAAGGTTGCTGAGAGAGAGACTTGGGTCCATTCATCTCACTGCAAGAAGGTTGCTGATCCAGAGAAGTCCCGTGATAAGGAACAGACGGTAGAGGTTGTATCACTGGAGTCTCTGTTCCAGGAGGACTGAGGCGGCACCTGAGCCTTGAAGACCGAGAGCTGTTGTCGACTCCCCACTCCCTTTTATTATTTTCCTCCACTTCCCATCCCCTCTCCCTCAAATTTCTTTTTCCTCCTTCTCATTCTTCTCCGTTTCCTCCTATAAGATGGACTTGCCCCAAGAGACTGTGATCCGGATTTTCCTGTTGACCATGATGTTGACCAGAGCAGTCTGTTCCGGCGAGAGTACCATGGAGGTCGATAGAGGTTCTGGAATGGGTTCTGATGATAAAGATGGAGGCGTAGTTTTCCAAGATCAACCTAACCAACAAGCAAAGGCGAGTATCAGAAAACGATCCGATAGCATTGACCATAGAAGGAATTGTGACGGATTGTTAGCTGAGGAAAACTGTATCTGTAGGCTCTGTAACAATGTCATTGAAGATGGGTGCATTAAGAAATGCCAATCCAGTTTTAATATCCATATGGACCGGCATCCATTGAGTGACTATCACTCCTTAGTGGGTAATGTGTTAAACAAAACAGATTGTTGGGTATGCTCTCAAGTACCTCAAGGTCATAGCAAATCAGGGCTAGTACCATTTCCTTTAACGATAGAGGAGGTACTTGAGTTAAATGGTGGGAGACCGGTGGACAGGAGGTTTAATATCTCCAGCCCTCCTAGTTTGAAGCTCCACCAATACCATGTGGATAGGTCCCTATTATGTTTCAACATCTCCAATCCCAGAAAGCCGGGAAATTGGGAAGTGTCATGGAGTAACCACACCATGACCTTTTCGCATAGAGCAGATAGAATGCCTACAGATACAGAGCTTGTACGCCACATAGCCAGTAGAGGAAAATCTTTCCGGTATAGGTACACCTTAGGAAATAGGATTACGAGAGTTGGAGAAGTATCACCAGGATACTGTGCACATATCATACAACCTGATACGTGTATTAAGCAGATGGAAGAATTAGGGTTAGGAGAGTTCACCTGGAAGGTGTGTAATATGGTTATGTCCTTCTCCGTCCCATATGTTCTCCCCGATGATGCATATTTCATATGCGGGAGAAAGGCGTACAAGTGGCTTGCCCCAAACTCTGAAGGATTGTGTTACATTGGAAAAGTATTGCCTGAAGTGATGACTGTAACACATGACAAAATGAAAGACATACATCGTGGTGCCCAAGCTCCTTATACTCACACCCACTACGAGCACGTTGTTAAAAGACACCTGATAGAGAAGACAGAGCATCCGGCCTCTGATCTGATAAGTGAATCCACCGGGATTCAATTCTTAATCGCGTTAGATTTCACCCGCACCGCTAGAGGAGTGCTAAATTATAAATACATATCGGCGCTCGCAAATTTGTTAGATAATATCACTGAAATGTATGATGACACGTTTAGGTATACTGGAAGAGAACTTCAGGCTTATAAAACAGAACTGGTGCAGCATAGAATGGTTCTTAATTACCTCACAGCAGTGACAGGCGGATATTGTGTTACATTAGCAACACAGTACGGCGTGAAGTGTTGCACGTATATCACGAATAGCACCGAGGATCCGGTCGAGGTCATAGACCAAAAGATGGACGATATTCTCCAATTGAAGTGGGAATTTCGCCGAAAACACAATCTCACTCTTGCTGCTGTAGGTAATGAGCTGACTGGTTGGGTGTCATGGTTGAACCCGCGAAATTGGTTCTCCGGTTTGGGAGACTGGGCTCAAGGAGTCATAATGGATGTTGGGAAGTTTCTCCTATGTATCTTAGGTGTTGTCATATCGATTGGATTGATATTTAGATGCGGTCAGGCTTTAATGAAGTGCAAACATCGTACCAGGGTAATGAGTTTGAGGAGTGAGGAAACTGTAATTAACCTGGATTTGATTTATGACCCAATGATAGAAACAATGATGTAATGAAAATGCGATTATACGGTCCGTTTCTTTCACCTGTTTTTCTGCTTTTCTCCAAGATAAAAAGACCCCCTTGGACGAGGAAGTTGACGAGACGCTATACAGACAACGGATTGACCAAAGAAGAAGTTTTGACCACTGTAGATACGGACATTTGATGAACTTTGCCATGGATCCCCAGTTTCCCTATAATTCTTAAACTTACGCTAGCCCAACATTTTTTTGTAAATCTAATGGCATTGACAAAGCTTTTTGCTCACACCTAATGGGCAACACAGCGCAAAGAAGACGACTTTCAACTGATACCGAACAAAACTTCAACCGACAGATGTACATTAACCTGACATAGAATACTACTGCATTTTCCATAAGTGTTCTTTATCTTCATTTCTACAACCCTCAGATAATGACACACATAGTATAGGGAATACAGGCTCAGATATCAGCAATCACATATTCCCCCATTCATGTATCATCAACTAAAATGTGCTCCCCATTTTGTTCAAAATCCGAAAAGAGCTCGGTAAAGTTTGACAGCCCATCCACAGACCCGTACCATGGGATAAGAAGGAATTCAAATGTATACTTCGCAATACCTCGAAGCTTGATTTACAACACGTACGGCACGATGATACATGACCCCCCAAACATGGACTCATACACACATGCTTCTGCTATCTCACTAGGTCATACCCTCTTCCCACCTACTCCTCTCTCCTCCCTTACCCAACCATGGAAATGAATTAACCCCTGACATATATTTTTCTCCTTTTGAAATGTTTTAGAAGGTGGCAGTTATTATTGACTGCCAAAGGGTGGACTGTCAAAGTCAGAAAAATATCTCTATGCACACTGCCATATTTGCACCTCATTCAGGTCCGTGCTGCGCATGCGTACGCTCTCCCGTACGTGCGCATACTCACAGTCGCGGGCACCCGCAGGCGCATGGTATGCGTATTTACGGTAGAGTTTATGCGATCGTAGCGTGCGACTCAATCATTACATATTTTCACTAATAATGTATTTTGTAGATCATGGTCCCTTTGATAGATTCTGAAAGTTTGGTTAATATAGAATGTTCATGAACAGAGAAATCCCTCTTTGTTTGATACGAAGGGTCATACAGGAGTAATACAGTGGTGTTTAGTATCCATCGGAAGAATATTTAATTAGAAATATTCCGGTGTTGGTTTGAAGCAGATCAATCGCTCGTGCGAATAGTTATGGACATAAGAAGTTTATGAACATTTACTTTATTTGCACTTTATTACCCATGCGGCGGGAAACCCAGTTTCCCTCCCACCTGAGCTGTTGGAAATAGTCACAGCCCACCTGTATGAATCAACCTATGACCTTTTGTTATAATGCGAAGCCGAATTCCTGTGTCCAATGGACAATGAGATTGTAGGGACCATTGAATTGTATTGTGTGTGGGGCATAAATAGGCGAGCCGACCATATCCAACTTCACTCTCATCAACGGTTCTCATTGCTGATAATCGGGAGCTGGATATCGAGGCGCATGCGATCGTTCCCCTTGTGCGTAAGTTTTCTCCGTAATCATATTGTCTTACTGTGAGCCATCTCTCTCTCTCTCTCTCTCTCTACTCTTTCTCTCGTATTTTCCTTTAATTGTATTGTATTGTATTTCCTGTGTAGTTATCTGGTTAGTTGGTTTATGTTATATTGTAGTGTATCATTTGTACTGTGATTCCTTTTGCAAGTATAATAGTTATAATACATATAATAGGTTTTGGACCCTAAGCCCAGGTATCTGTGTATTCTTTATAGGGTTAAGTATTCTCTGAGCGTCGGTGACGCACTAGCAGCTTTGTAGTTAATCAGGTTACACCAGGTTGCACTTACACTCTGTCTCTACACTAAGGTATACTTTGTATCTCATTGTTAAAGGTATAGATATAAAGGTTTTAACGTTGTAAGCGTCTGCACCGCTGGTGATCTCCTCGTGGTCCCGAGCGTACGCTACGCTATAGCGAATCATTACGTTAGTCGGCAGCCAGTAGCGTGCCTGCCTGTGATCACTGGGCCGTAAGCGAACGTGACGCTTGAGCGTCTCGACTACGGTTGAGCGATCGCTACACAACTTGCGTACCCTTACGGTACTTCTTACGTAGATAGCGTACAGTGTTCTTAGACCTCTTAAAGTGTTTTATATACGATAAATATTCAGCTTTATCAGAAGGATACATCGTCTTCACAAATAATAAAAGGGATGTATTCCATGTTATAATTATCCTACATGTACCCTGTACATAGACAGATACCACCCCATACTTTGTACTTATAGACATAACTATACGCAGGAGCGATTAATCTCTACCTAACCAGCACCGGATTGTTTCTAATAAAATACTCTTCGGTTAGGTACCAAACACCACCGCTCAAACCCTGTCTGACCCTTCGTATTATGCAAAGAGGAATTCCTTTGTTCATGAACCAGTTATACTAAACAAACTTACAGTTATTATTAAGGGGACCATTACCTATAAAACATACTATTCGGATTAACTATGTAACGATCGAGTCGCCCACCAGACGCACACAAACTCTACCGTAAATGCACATACCACGCGCCTGAGCGCACGACCGTGGAGGCGCCGTCACGCAACTGCGAATATGCGCACGCACGGGAGAGAATGTGCACGTGCAGCGGGCAAGCGCATGGGGTTAATATATGGCAATGTGCAGCATGATATTTTTCGACTTTGACAGTCCACCCTTTGGCAGTCATCAATAACTGCCACTTCCTAAAACAGTTCAAACAGAAAGATATATGTCATCATGTAAATACCTTTTTATGATTGGGTAAAGAGAGGAGAGGAGAAGGTGAGAAAGGTATGACCTAGTGAGATAGTAGAAGCATGTGTGTATGAATCCATGTTTGAGGGGTCATGTATCATCGTGCCGTACGTGTTTTAAATCAAGCTTCGAGGTATTGCGAAGTATACATTTGAATCCTTCTTATCCCGTATTAAGGGTCTGTGGATGGGCTGTCAAACTTTACCGAGCTCTTTTCGGCTTTTGGTTGCAACAAATGGGGGAGCACATTTAGTTGATGATACATGAATGGGGGGAACATGTGAATGCTGATATATGTGTCTATATTCCCTGTCGACTATGTGTGTCATTACCTGAAGGTTGTAGAAATGAGGATAAGAAGCAATTGTTATAAATGCAGTCATAAACTATGTGAGTTTAGTATGCATTCGCCGATTGAGGTCTTGTCTGGTGTCTTGTCTTGATGTACATGTTGTCTGATGTCTCTCGATGCTTTTGCTATAAATGGCGACAAAAGCTTTTTCCAATGTCCAGAAAATTACAGTCTCTAAAGTATTTAGGCTTTCGTAAAAATTTAAAGTCACTAGGGATATTAGGGGGGTCTGTGACATAGTTCATCAATGGTCTGTATAAAAGAGGTTGTCAAATTCTTCTTCCAAGCGGATGTCTTTGTACCTTGGAGGAAAACAAAGGAGAAACGGGTGAAAGAAACGGACCGTGGAATCACCTTTTCATCACAACATTGTCTCTATCGTTGGGTCATAAATCAAATTTGTTGTTGTTATTACAGTGTCCTCGCTCCTCAGACTCATCACTCTGGTATTACCTTTACACTTCGTTAAAATCCGAACGCATCTAAATATCAGACCAACCAATATGACGACTCCCAGAATACACAAGAGAAATTTCCCTACATCCATGATAATACCTTGGGCCCATTCTCCTAAACCAGAGAACCAATTTCGTGGGTTAAACCATGACACCCAACCGGTCAGCTCATTACCCACAGCAGAGAGAGTGAGATTATGTCTCCTTCGGAACTCCCACTTTAATTGTAAAATGTCATCCATCTTTTGGTCTATGATCTCGGCTGGGTCCTCCGTGCTGTTTGTAATGTACGTGCAGCACTTTATTCCATATTGAGTTGCTAGGGTAACACAATACCCACCTGTCACAGCTGTGAGGTAATTGAGAATCATCCTTTGCTGAACCAGTTCTGTTTTGTAGGCTTGTAACTCTCTCCCAGTATACCTGAATGTGTCGTCATACATTTCGGTGACATTGTCTAATAAAATTGCTAGCGCAGATATATATCTATAATTTATCACTCCTCTGGCGGTACGAGTGATATCTAACGCGAGTAGGACTTGAATCCCGGTGGATTCATGGATCAGGTCAGAGGCCGGATGCTCTGTTCTTTCTATCAGGTGCCGTTTAACGACGTGCTCGTAATGAGTGTGAGTATAAGGAGCTTGGGCACCGCGGTGAATGTCTTTCATTTTGATATGGGATACAGTCATTACTTCAGGCAGTACTTTTCCAATGTAACACAATCCCTCTGAGTTTGGGGCAAGCCACTTATACGCCTTTCTCCCGCATATGAAATATGCATCATCGGGGAGAACATATGGGACTGAGTATGACATAACCATGTTACAAATTTTCCATGTGAAATCTCCTAACTCTAATTCTCCCATCTGTCTAGTACACATATCTATTTGTACGATATGTGCACAGTATCCTGGTGATACTTCTCCAACTCGCATGGTCCTACTTCCTAAAGTGTACCTATACCGGAAAAATCTTCCAATGTCGGCTATCTGGCGTATAAGTTCTGTGTCTATGGGCATTCTGTCGGCTCTATGTGAGAATGTCATGGTTTGATTACTCCATGACACTTCCCAATTTCCCGGCTTTCGGGGATTGGAAATGTTAAAGCATACTAAGGACCTATCCACATGATATTGGTGGAGCTTCAAACTAGGAGGACTAGAGATATTAAACCTCTTGTCCACCGGCCTCCCACCACTTAACTCAAGTACCTCTCCTACAGTTAAAGGGAATGGTACTAGCCCTGATTTGCTGTGACCTTGAGGTACTTGAGAGCATACCCAACAGTCTGTCTGGTTTAACACTTTACCCACTAAGGAGTGATAGTCACTCAATGGATGCCGGTCCATGTGGATATTAAAACTGGACTGACATTTCTTGATGCACCCATCCTCAACTATATTGTCACAGTGCCTACAGATGCAGTTCTCTTCAGCTAACAATCCTTCACAATTCCTTCTATTGTCAATGCTATCAGATCGTTTTCTGATACTCGCCTTTACTCAGTGATTGTGCTGCTCTTGGAAATCTACGCCTCCATTCTGGTCATCAGAACCATTCCAGATCCTTTCTCGACCTCCATGGTACTCTCACCGAAACAGACTGCTCTGGTCAACAACAGGATCAACAGGAAAATCCGGATCACAGTCTCTTGGGGCAAGTCCATGATGCTTTTGTCCTTTAGTCTTGTTGTTCTTCTTGCTCTGTTGTCATCTCAAAGGTGCTGTCTCTCAGTCTTCCAAACGAACATTCTGGTGATACAATATTCCTTTCAAATCTGCGATCTTTCTGTAAGGAGCAAAAATCTTGCATTACCATTTGTCTAACTGATGTGTGACATACCATCTGTAAAGCATGAGAACATGAGAGAGAAGAGGGAAAAACAAACAAACGAGAGAGAGAACAATTCATATAAATATGTTACATAAAACAACAAACTAAAAAAAACATTGTCAGATCTTCTGTTCACCATCAGGCTGTCACACCAACACATCCATTGGTATCTTTGCGCAGTCTCCCCCACCAGTATTTCCACACTCCACCCTTTTGTGCCTGGCCAGGATACATCGATGTCGGTAGGTCACACTGGGGTTAGGTAGACTTCTGCAAAGACCAAGTAGCTATGTGATTGTTTGAGTTCTGCCGATGAACGTCAGAGATGGGGAAAAAAAAACATTTACAGATAAATTACAAAGTTTACCCGGCCGTTCCTGTGTCTACAAGGAACTGACCTCCCAATTTCATTGACTGTAACCTCAGGTTTACTACCAGTCCTAATGATCACCTTTCCTGACTGCATCTTACAGGTGCGGCCCAAACTTCTTCCTATATGATCCCTGATTACAATTTTGTGTGTCATAACTCTGCTCATGTTTTTGTCTGGGGGGTCTGACTTTATGTGGGCTGTTACAGTTGCTGGCATAATGCCCTTCTCTTTTACAAAGATAACAAACCCTTGGCTTCCTCCATGTGCCAGTGGCCTGGGGTTTCGGTCGATTTGGTGCCTCCTCTAGTGCTTGGATGCTCATCACCATCAACCGCTCTCCCTGTGCTTCCCTGATTCCTTGGATACCATGGTTATGTTGTTGTCTAGGGGGTTGATATACCTTCTGTAAATCTTTGAACATACAATCTCGTGCATAATGACCTTCCTTCTGGCAATTATAACACCTTATCACCTTTGACTTACCCACAGGGATCTGAGGCTTCTTACCTCCCTGTGCTTCCCGGTGCTTGCTGATGTTTTGCTCATGCCCAACAGCGGACTTTCTTAATGCAGCCACAGAGATATTTCTCCAGTTTGGGTTGGTGGTCTGTACCCTTGTTCTCAACACTTCCTTTAAACCACTCATTAATACCTTAAACCGCTACCTCTCTATGCTGTGCATTTCTCTCAATGTCTGTGATCCCAGTGTCTCTAGCCATTACTTGCAGTGCTCGATTGAAATAATTAGAAGTACTTTCCCCTTCTTTTTGTCTTATGGAGAAGATTTTGTTCCACTCGACAACGGCTGGGAAATATACTCCTAACTGTCGGTTGATCTGCTTAATACATTCCTGATTGTGTTCCTCCGTTTGAGGTACTTCTGTGTCTAATTTACAATCAGTAATAAATTTCGCAGGGTCAACACTGGAGGGCAAACATGCCCTCAGCACTGTCCGCCAATCTTTGTTGGTGGGTTCTGTGGAGTTTCCTAGTTCTTTAATAAACCTCTGACATGCAACTAGATCTTTCCTAGGATCAGGGAATTCAGACATAATTGCTCTCAATTCCATCCGGGACCAGGGACTGGTCAAGGCAATGGGCAATGCGCCATTGCACTGTCCCTGACGGGAATGATTCCCTGAGCGTCAGTCTTCCCATTGGGGACTGTGATCACCCTGACAGGATTAAATTCAACTACATCATCTTGTGTTGGCTCTACAATAAGAGGTACATTTGTTTGTGCGTTATATATAACACCGTACGTACCTGTGGACACGACCTCATATGACCCTCCGTTAGGGGGTTTGATTACTGCCTTTACCGATTTGGTTGCGTCCACCTGGATGTCTTGTATGATGGCTGCTGGAAAAGGTGCCGACATCGTGCTGGGCTCACTTTCTTGCTGGTAATCCTGAGGGAAGTTTAACATGGGGTGCAACTTGCACGGGTTAACAGTTGTACATTTAACAGTTTTACTTTTATCATTGTTACATTCGTTACAATTATTCTTATCATCAATAATACAGTTGCTAAGTGCATGTTTATCATACCCCAGTGTGCCATTCTCTGTAACCACCTTCTCTCTTGTTGCCACATTTTTCTTACCACAGTGAGAGTCAGCTGTGTAAGCTAATCCTCCTTGTATTTCACCTTCCTGTTGCCATAACTGTAAACAATCATAATGTCTGATTCGTTTCTTTGCAGATTTAATGAGACATATCCTTCTCCTTAGATTTTGTAACACCTTAGGGCTAAAACTGCCTACTCGTGGGAACTTTTCCCCGTCATGCACAGTCATTCTTTCCCATTCATTGAATAATACCTCTGCTTGTGATACATTTCGGACCTCCTGGTCTGTATCACACGTTATCCTTGCCGACCTTATGGGCCGGTTTACTAAATCAACCGGAACCAGGGTTGATCGCCCCCTACCTGAACAACTGGCCCCCATCTTTGCAGGTGTTGCTTTCACTACCTCTGACCTTCAAATCAGGGTCTTCAGCGAACCCTTACAAAAACCAAGATGTCCGGGGTAGGCAGACGGTGAAACTTTACCGAGTACCTTCACACACTCTCGCCCACGTTGGCCAGTACTTCAATCACTGATGTAGAGCTGCCGTACCCAACCTAGGGCCCCTATAAACCTTTATTTACTGGGGCGTGTGGGAGTAGGTTACCCGTCCCCAGCAAGTATCGGTTGTTAGAGAATTCCCGAGTGACCAGCGAATCTCCCTTAAAATAAAAAAATTACACAAATCACGTTAGAATGTACAAATAGCGTTTATGACCCCTCTAGCGTACGCAAACGGTACTGGGTCAAATTACAAACTAATGCACACAATTACATGCGGTACAATCGTACTGCACATAAGCAACTAATCTTATGTGCGGAACGACCAGTGGAATCGAAAATTGCGGCTGCGAATTCCTTCAGCAAGAGCTTGTTGGCCTATATGGGTACTGAGGGAACAAAGGTTTTTGATCCTGCACAGACCTAGATTCAAAATTACACAGTGAATTATCTGAAAACCAGAAATGGACAATACTATTTGGAAATTCCTGTCTGTCCGTGTGGCGGTGCGCCCGGAGTCATAAGAAACAGGCAAAGGTATATGTACAAGGAGAAAAAGTATGACTCTTGTTTGGGCGCACTCTTATTATATTATCATAAATGATGGTTAGTAAGAGATAAGTCTATAACTTGAATGATGTCGTCTTTAGTTAGTACCCTTCTCCACACATAAAAACTCATAACAAAATAAATTCAACATAGCCATGATTATACAATGCGGGAAATATGTCTGGATGAAAACACTTATTTAATTTCAAAGTGTATATGAAATGTTCAGATCTTATTTATGCCTGGATAAATGCATATAGGAAAAGTAGCTACATCTCAAGCTGCCTCCGTCTGCCCAAGATCTGTACAAACTTGGTTTGTATTAATGCGACCCTAGTTGGGTTGGATACGTGAGTGGGAGAACCCACACACTTGTTAACAATTCTGATTATTTGCCACTATCATTGGTAGGTAAATCGTCACAATTGGAGATTAAAGAAGTAGTTGGATGAAGAATAAGTGGTGATACTGCTGTTAGCGTTTTTACTATAAGGAAGAAAAGCTTACCTACTTCACCAGGTATTCCCTAGCAGTCGCCTGTCTAGGTACTGACCTAGCCCACCTCCGTTTAGCTTCCAAGATCGGACGAGATTGGGCGTGAACGTAGGGGTATGGTCGTAGGGAGAACTTGCCCTATATCACCAATGAGAGTGCACCGAAACAGAAGGAATGATTCCTTCTTCAAAGAAAGAATAAATGATTGATCAGACTGTATTATCGAATTGGGCAAGTCGTAGTAGACAAAATAGGTGTGAATCTGCTGTCCACGTTAGACTGGAGAGACGCGTCCCTGAGAGAACACGTTCCCCAGAATCATGGATGAGAGTTCACAGAAGGAAGGAAAGTGAGAATATAGTAACAGAATATAGGAAGTATTGTGAGCACAGTTTATTATGATGCTCTGGGTCTCCTTTTGGTCACCTGTGTTGTTTCAATATCGTGAATTTAGGTGACGGTAAAAGGTATCATACAGGTATCACAAAGAAGGAGAAACAACACAAAGACTGTAATCATATGACCATGTACAGACCAATAAGTTCATGTAATGGGTGCCAAACCGCTGGATACGGGGTTATGGGTGTTTAACACATCCTATTAAATAACCTGAAAAGCTGTTATGATAACCTGAAAAAATCCAAATGGTATTTTATGACAGTGGCAAAGTATATTCCTGTTGGTAACAGTTAATGCTTGTATTATCAAAAGATTATAAAAATGAATGAGACTGATGAGTTGTCACCAATCAAACAGACCCCTTGGTGACAGGTCCTCGAGGGGACAGACACATAGAGTATGCCTTTAAGGAGCTGCCTAGGGCAAGCTAATTACACAATCAAACAAAATCAATTTCTGCAATCATGAATAAATGCAGAGATTTGATTCGCATAAAACAAAAGAATTGAGCGGAAACAACGAGGTCAAATCCTGTAACCATGCATCTGTACTGAGATATTGTTGCTTATTGTGCATAGACAAAAATGTATTTTATATTTAGCGAATATGCTGTGCTCATTCTCTGGGAGCATAAACTGTGTAAATAGCAACACTATTTATCTGAGATATACAATGTGATTAGCTGAGGCATGAGGATTTGAGCCAGTAAAGACAAAAAATTGATAAATTTAAATTAAATTAGACCTCTCCAGCTCGTACGCAGGCAGTGTGTATGAAGAAAAGGCGGGGACCCCAATTGTCCACCGCTATCACGAGGCTATGTCACCTGGTTACGTCACAATTTGCTTACATGGGGGAGTGCATGTGTGTGCAGCATAGTCAAACTTGAAAATATTAAACTATGGCAGAAGTGCTTAATCAGACAAAGGAGCAGAGAGTGTAACTCAGTATAATCTGCATGTCCTGTGGCTGCTGAAACAACCCACAGGCGGTGTGCCCGCTGAAAAAGCGGAGACCAAACTTAAAGTGTCAAACAGGCAAAAGTGCCAAAGATAAGATAATTAAGGTAATAAATATCACCCATTCAGTTGTTCAGATAGGAGAGGTGCCCACTAGAAAAACGCGTTTCACCCGGTCACGGGCTTGTTCACTTTCATTCTGAGCAACTCCTAGGAAGCAGAGGTTTGAATATTTAATGGAACCTGTCATTAATGTCAGCCAATGACTGGTCCTGTGGGCGGGGTTACACTGAGCTGATAGTCCTATCAGTAGCCTTGTGCTTTAGGGGAGGACTGGCTGATGTCACTAGATTAGTCAGAGTGGGGCGGAAGTTGTACTTGTTACTTCCGCCCTCACCGTGGGGCTACGATATGGCCCGAAAGAGTGACTGGTGGGTGTCCCGCTATGCGGGCTGGGGATGGACTAGGAGGGACCATGGTTACTGGCGCCTGGATTGTGATCATCCGGGCGGGGGCCGCGATCGGCGGTATACGCTGTGGAAAGTGTATGGGCGGAAGCCGTCACCCTAGGCTCCGCCCATACCAACCACAGGTCGGTTGCTAAGGTGCTTGTGCCGCTAATTGTAATCTGTGGGCGGAAGTGATCAGCTGAGCTTGCGCCCAATCAGCTGGGTGAACCGGGGTTGCTAGGATACACTCACGGATTCTGCAAACCACGGAAGGGGGGAGAGAGAGAAGATGCCAGGATGCTCCACCCCCCTCCTATCTGTGCTATATTGGCAGATTGTAATTGAGTCTCTGTTTATTTATGTGGGGAATGTGATTGAATGGTGATGCCCATGTTCTTTCTAAGGAACGGGAAATAAACATAATTATGAATTTTAGGATTGTGATGATTATTTATGTACATGAAATAAGAATGAGATTAATAATGAAGGTAGAAATGAATAAAAATGAAAATAAAAATAAAAATAAAAAAATATGAATAAAAATAAAAATAAAAATACAAATAAAAAAATATATAATAATATAAAAATATAAAAAAATATATATATAAAAAAATTATAAAAATATATAAAATTAAATAATGATGATAAAGAAAAATTGAAAATAAATGTGAGCATAGTGAAAGTTATGAGTATGAGAATAAAAATAATAAATATAAGAATAAAGATAAAAATACTTATAAAGGATGAGATGGATAATAGTGAAAATAAATATAAAAATAAGAATTGTTGATTAAATATATATATATATATATACATATCCATAAATGAGAATTACAGGGTTATGCTAGGATAGGTAAATAATATGGGGGGCTTATTTGGACATAAGATTGGGGAAGGGAAGGAAGGGGAGAGGGGGAGACGGGGTGGGGAAATATTGGGAAATCGTGCGATTGGAAAAAGGTGAGACAGAGAGGTGTTGATAAGAATTACTGGGATGATTGTGGTAGGGTGAATATAAAGTGTTCACCTTGGTTGGCATGCCCAGGAGACTGCCTGTCTGTGTAGAACATGGAGGTACTGGATATGTGTCTGTGTGTGATGACAGTTAATTAGCCTGGGGGGAGAGAAATGGGGAGGAAAAATATATGGTTGTGTGTGGGAATGTGTGAGTCGGAGTGTGTGTCTATGATAGTGCCTGTCCTTGACTGGTGAATATGATGTAATTAGTGATAAGAGGTGATTGAGTTCAAGTGTAGAAAATTATAAAGAACAGTATGTGCTGTGAAAGATGTGAGTGAGGAAAGTGTACCTTGGGTGATAAGGTTTGAAAGTTGGTGCTGCTAACGTGTGTTAGTGGTGAATGCTGAGACAGGCAGTCTCCTGGGCATGCCAACCAAGGTGAACACTTTATATTCACCCTACCACAATCATCCCAGTAATTCTTATCAACACCTCTCTGTCTCACCTTTTTCCAATCGCACGATTTCCCAATATTTCCCCACCCCGTCTCCCCCTCTCCCCTTCCTTCCCTTCCCCAATCTTATGTCCAAATAAGCCCCCCATATTATTTACCTATCCTAGCATAACCCTGTAATTCTCATTTATGGATATGTATATATATATATATATATATATATTTTTAATCAACAATTCTTATTTTTATATTTATTTTCACTATTATCCATCTCATCCTTTATAAGTATTTTTATCTTTATTCTTATATTTATTATTTTTATTCTCATACTCATAACTTTCACTATGCTCACATTTATTTTCAATTTTTCTTTATCATCATTATTTAATTTTATATATTTTTATAATTTTTTTATATATATATTTTTTTATATTTTTATATTATTATATATTTTTTTATTTGTATTTTTATTTTTATTCATATTTTTTTTATTTTTATTTTTATTTTAATTTTTATTCATTTCTACCTTCATTATTAATCTCATTCTTATTTCATGTACATAAATAATCATCACAATCCTAAAATTCATAATTATGTTTATTTCCCGTTCCTTAGAAAGAACATGGGCATCACCATTCAATCACATTCCCCACATAAATAAACAGAGACTCAATTACAATCTGCCAATATAGCACAGATAGGAGGGGGGTGGAGCATCCTGGCATCTTCTCTCTCTCCCCCCTTCCGTGGTTTGCAGAATCCGTGAGTGTATCCTAGCAACCCCGGTTCACCCAGCTGATTGGGCGCAAGCTCAGCTGATCACTTCCGCCCTCACAAAAGTACCACTTCCGCCCACAGATTACAATTAGCGGCACAAGCACCTTAGCAACCGACCTGTGGTTGGTATGGGCGGAGCCTAGGGTGACGGCTTCCGCCCATACACTTTCCACAGCGTATACCGCCGATCGCGGCCCCCGCCCGGATGATCACAATCCAGGCGCCAGTAACCATGGTCCCTCCTAGTCCATCCCCAGCCCGCATAGCGGGACACCCACCAGTCACTCTTTCGGGCCATATCGTAGCCCCACGGTGAGGGCGGAAGTAACAAGTACAACTTCCGCCCCACTCTGACTAATCTAGTGACATCAGCCAGTCCTCCCCTAAAGCACAAGGCTACTGATAGGACTATCAGCTCAGTGTAACCCCGCCCACAGGACCAGTCATTGGCTGACATTAATGACAGGTTCCATTAAATATTCAAACCTCTGCTTCCTAGGAGTTGCTCAGAATGAAAGTGAACAAGCCCGTGACCGGGTGAAACGCGTTTTTCTAGTGGGCACCTCTCCTATCTGAACAACTGAATGGGTGATATTTATTACCTTAATTACCTTATCTTTGGCACTTTTGCCTGTTTGACACTTTAAGTTTGGTCTCCGCTTTTTCAGCGGGCACACCGCCTGTGGGTTGTTTCAGCAGCCACAGGACATGCAGATTATACTGAGTTACACTCTCTGCTCCTTTGTCTGATTAAGCACTTCTGCCATAGTTTAATATTTTCAAGTTTGACTATGCTGCACACACATGCACTCCCCCATGTAAGCAAATTGTGACGTAACCAGGTGACATAGCCTCGTGATAGCGGTGGACAATTGGGGTCCCCGCCTTTTCTTCATACACACTGCCTGCGTACGAGCTGGAGAGGTCTAATTTAATTTAAATTTATCAATTTTTTGTCTTTACTGGCTCAAATCCTCATGCCTCAGCTAATCACATTGTATATCTCAGATAAATAGTGTTGCTATTTACACAGTTTATGCTCCCAGAGAATGAGCACAGCATATTCGCTAAATATAAAATACATTTTTGTCTATGCACAATAAGCAACAATATCTCAGTACAGATGCATGGTTACAGGATTTGACCTCGTTGTTTCCGCTCAATTCTTTTGTTTTATGCGAATCAAATCTCTGCACTTATTCATGATTGCAGAAATTGATTTTGTTTGATTGTGTAATTAGCTTGCCCTAGGCAGCTCCTTAAAGGCATACTCTATGTGTCTGTCCCCTCGAGGACCTGTCACCAAGGGGTCTGTTTGATTGGTGACAACTCATCAGTCTCATTCATTTTTATAATCTTTTGATAATACAAGCATTAACTGTTACCAACAGGAATATACTTTGCCACTGTCATAAAATACCATTTGGATTTTTTCAGGTTATCATAACAGCTTTTCAGGTTATTTAATAGGATGTGTTAAACACCCATAACCCCGTATCCAGCGGTTTGGCACCCATTACATGAACTTATTGGTCTGTACATGGTCATATGATTACAGTCTTTGTGTTGTTTCTCCTTCTTTGTGATACCTGTATGATACCTTTTACCGTCACCTAAATTCACGATATTGAAACAACACAGGTGACCAAAAGGAGACCCAGAGCATCATAATAAACTGTGCTCACAATACTTCCTATATTCTGTTACTATATTCTCACTTTCCTTCCTTCTGTGAACTCTCATCCATGATTCTGGGGAACGTGTTCTCTCAGGGACGCGTCTCTCCAGTCTAACGTGGACAGCAGATTCACACCTATTTTGTCTACTACGACTTGCCCAATTCGATAATACAGTCTGATCAATCATTTATTCTTTCTTTGAAGAAGGAATCATTCCTTCTGTTTCGGTGCACTCTCATTGGTGATATAGGGCAAGTTCTCCCTACGACCATACCCCTACGTTCACGCCCAATCTCGTCCGATCTTGGAAGCTAAACGGAGGTGGGCTAGGTCAGTACCTAGACAGGCGACTGCTAGGGAATACCTGGTGAAGTAGGTAAGCTTTTCTTCCCTATAGTAAAAACGCCAACAGCAGTATCACAACTTATTCTTCATCCAACTACTTCTTTAATCTCCAATTGTGACGATTTACCTACCAATGATAGTGGCAAATAATCAGAATTGTTAACAAGTGTGTGGGTTCTCCCACTCACGTATCCAACCCAACTAGGGTCGCATTAATACAAACCAAGTTTGTACAGATCTTGGGCAGACGGAGGCAGCTTGAGATGTAGCTACTTTTCCTATATGCATTTATCCAGGCATAAATAAGATCTGAACATTTCATATACACTTTGAAATTAAATAAGTGTTTTCATCCAGACATATTTCCCGCATTGTATAATCATGGCTATGTTGAATTTATTTTGTTATGAGTTTTTATGTGTGGAGAAGGGTACTAACTAAAGACGACATCATTCAAGTTATAGACTTATCTCTTACTAACCATCATTTATGATAATATAATAAGAGTGCGCCCAAACAAGAGTCATACTTTTTCTCCTTGTACATATACCTTTGCCTATATGGGTACTGCACCAACCCCCTGGGTTGTGCCTCTTTTCTCTATCTATAGCGGACTTCCTAGTCTGCTGTACTTAGACCTCCTGGTCTGTCCCTGGACCTCCTTGTCCGTGACCTCCTGGTCTGTGTCTACAGTAGACTTTCTAATCTGCTATACTCTAATGCTCTAATTATAAGATTAACAAGGGATGCCTCCCAAGCCACCACGTGCTGTCACTTTCACGGATGTACCTCTGCGAGAACCCGACTTCTACGTTCCAACAAAAATGAGAAAATACTTATATATACACACTCTTTCACCTCATATACTCTTTACTTTCGTTTCTGTACAGAAAATTTAATCCCTTTCATTCAGTATCGCAGTCAAGTCCTAGAGGAGTTGCAACTAGAGAAGGTTCCTTTTAGATTAAAATTTAGGATACTAAGATTGACTTGCGCTATTATCACGTTGCCTCCGTATCGCCTACTAAAACAATACTATCATGTGATTTGCATTACGTGGGCGTACCCAGACGCTCCGTTGCGTAATATACGCTCCGTGCATCGGCCCTTGCGTCACGTACGCTCGTTCTGCCCCTTGTTAGAGACACGTGTACGCAGGCCAGATATGTCCACAGAAATACAACTAACACGTTTATATCAATGTAAATGATCTTTAACTGTAATCATCTACCGAGCACCACACAGATCTTTCCTTGTATCTTCAGGCAAAGCCGTGTGCGTGTTTTACAAATTACTCCTTAACGTATTATTTTTTACTTTTAACTACCAATAGCAACAAATCTTTCTCAGCACGTTATCAATTATAAATGGCAAACAGGAAAGTGAGATATGTGAAAATACACAGATGAAAATGCAATTCTAAATTAATCTAATAACATACATTAATGTAAGCACGCACATATAGATATTACATCTATGAAACCCTATTCAGTGCTTCTAATTTGCATATGAATGTGCTTTTTAACTATCTGTGAAGGCGATTTCTTTCACTGCTGGGAGAGAAAAAAAAAACCCCAAAACCCAGTTACACAGGTTCATTTGCATTTCAATGGCCCATCTCACAAGTAGCAGAGTTAAACAGGCTCTTGAAGGGAGAAAGAGAAAGAAAAAAAAAACACAACTTTGTTTTATTTGTGTATTTCCTAAATCAAATATTCATTTTACTATTAACTTATATTAAACTCTATCTGAACCACTTATGATTGACTATGATATGGATTAAATAAATGCATTAAAAACTCATTAAATGGTGATTTCTTTTTGACAATGGATGGCTGATTATTTTCCGAGTCAACTGAAAATCAGCCATTCAGATTTTTTTTTGACCTTCCCAAAATGGCCGCTGCTCCTCCCCCTTCCACATCCATGAGGTTTACACAAAATGGAGGACAGACCATGCAGCTTCTTTTGTCACAAAGAAAATCATCATGCCAGCCCCTAAAGTTATTCTAGGCCTGAGGTAAAAATAAAACTATCAAGCCATGCAGAGCGACCAAAAATACTTTTAAACCTATTTAAACAGACAAGCAATCCAATCTGCGTGTGCAGTTGGCACCAAATAGAAATTAAAACCAGATTTAAAAAGACAATAGCTTAATGTTCCTACCTTCTTCGGATTCCACCAGCATCCCTACAAACAAGAGAATCAGACGCAGACTCTCATCTGATCAGCACTACAAGATACTACCTACCCGCCCTTTGGTGATCGATAAAGTCTGCGTTTTTTTCCCGCCTGACTGCGGATATGAGGTGGACCGGACTATGAGCCCCCAATTGATAGAGTCAGTTATCTACCTTTTAACATTAGCTATATACTAATACCGTGTAGCCGTAATGGCCGCTAAACCACGTGCACGTGATACGCACTCCGTACGCTATTTGCGTATGAAGGCCTCGCACGTGGTACGCAAATTATGTACACACGCTACGCTGGGTGTATGGAATACACACAGCGAGCGTACACACAGACAGTAACCTTTATAAACTTTAAACACAGAATATGTTCACACTGTATACCTTGGTACTGTAACACTGTAATAATGTACTGCTTATAGACCTTCTTAACCTTGTTAATATAAAAGTTGCTTGAGCGATTGAGATGCTCCGAATACCCTCAGCAATGTAATAAACACACAATACCTTGCTAAGGTTCCAAAACCTTTACTAATGAGATTTAGTTATGTAAAAAGGGAAAATACAGTTAACATCTTATACACTACAGACTAACATCAATATCTAACAGAATAACTACACATAAATATACAATAGCGTCTTAATCCTTAACAATAAGAGAGAGAGAGAGAACGTGGCAAAATACAGTCAGAGAATAAGGTTGGTCACAGAGAAAAACTTACACACTGGGGAATGATCGCTGCGCAGTCCTGGTCATCAGCTCTCAAGTTAGTCAGTGATGAAAACCTTTTGTGGAGAGTAGACTAAGCTGGCCCAGCCTGGCTGTTTCTTATATACCCTGCATACAGCATATTACAAAGGGCCCTTCAATCTCATTGTTCATTGGACACAGGAATCTGTCTTCACATTACAACAAAAGGTCATAGGTTTGTTTGAAGAGGTGGGCTGTGACTATTCCAGACTGCTCAGGTGGGAGGGAATCCCAGGATTCCCACCACATGGATAATGAACCGCAAATACAGTAAATGTCCAGAAACTACTTATAGACATAACTATACGCAGGAGCGATTAATCTCTACCTAACCAGCACCGGATTGTTTCTAATAAAATACTCTTCGGTTAGGTACCAAACACCACCGCTCAAACCCTGTCTGACCCTTCGTATTATGCAAAGAGGAATTCCTTTGTTCATGAACCAGTTATACTAAACAAACTTACAGTTATTATTAAGGGGACCATTACCTATAAAACATACTATTCGGATTAACTATGTAACGATCGAGTCGCCCGCCAGACGCACACAAACTCTACTGTAAATGCACATACCACGCACCTGAGCGCACGACCGTGGAGGCCCCGTCACGCAACTGCGAATATGCACACTCACGGGAGAGAATGTGCACGTGCAGCGGGCAAGCGCATGGGGTTAATATATGGCAACGTGCAGCATGATATTTTTCGACTTTGACAGGAGTTACAAGCCTACAAGAAGGAACTGATCGAGCACAGGATGGTCCTTAATTACGTCACAGCCGTGACAGGTGGGTACTGTGTTACTCTGGCAACTCAATATGGTGTGAAGTGCTGTACGTATATTACGAACAGCACTGACGACCCCACGGAGATCATCGATCAGAAGATGGACGAGATCTTGCAGTTGAAGTGGGAGTTCAGGAGGAAGCACAACCTTACCTTAGCGACTGTGAGTAATGAACTGACCGGCTGGGTCTCATGGTTGAACTCACGCAAATGGTTCTCAGGTTTAGGAGAGTGGGCTCAAAATGTCATTATGAGTGTGGGGAAGTTTCTCCTTTGTATCCTGGGAGTCATCATAATTATTGGTTTGATATTTAGGTGTGTTCAAATTCTAATGCGGCGCAAGCACGGCACAAATTTGATGAGTCTAAGGAGCGAGGGCGCTGTTACAGCAGCAGATTTAATTTATGATCCATCCATAGAGACAGCGTTATGATAAGGATTGCAAATGAATTTCATGGCCTGTTTCTTTCACCCGTTTTTCTTTGTCTCCCCCTCTGCCCAGATACATCCAACCGGAAAAGACCTCAGCCCTACCCAAAATGTTCATGTGAATGTATTTTTATATATGTGTCTTATCTTCATCTCTTCAACCTCCAGTTAATGGCACACATTGTCGACAGGTGATATCCACATATACTAGCACTCACATATGTTCCCCCTCCATGTATCATCAACTAAATGTGCACCCCATTTGTTGGAACAAGAAGCCGAAAAGTGCTCGGTAGTGTTTGTTGGCCCATTTACAGACCCTTAATATGGGATGAGAAGGATTTAATGTATACTTCGCAATACCTCGAAGCTTATTTAGAACATATACGGCACAATGATACATGCCCCTCAGACATGGATTCATACATACATGCTTTTTACTATCCCACTAGGTCATACTTTTCCCACCTACAACTCTCCTCCGATTACCCAAGCTTATATATATATTGTATAGATATTTTTCTGTTTATTGATTAGTTAGTGGCAGTTATTGGTGACTGCCAAAGGGTGGACTGTCGAAGTCGAAAAATATTGCACTGCACACAGCACGTACAAACTACACACAGATGGCCTCCGTGCGCGTACTTATTCTGCCGTGCGTGCACATATTCGCAATTTGCGTATGGTCGCTCCCGCGGTCCTGCGTATTAGCGCGTGGTATGAGTATTTACGGTAGTGTTTGTAGTCGCATGGAAAAAGCCATAAAAACACATTACATATTTAATCCAAATAGTGCACAATGTACATTGTCTCCCTGCATCACACCAGCAAGTTACAATAGTTTAAATGGTATCAGAACAAAGGGATTCACCTTTACAGGATAGGAGGGGACAGAACAAGGTTATAAGGTGGTGTTCAGTATCCAGCTGTAGGGTATTTTAAGGGCAATATTCCAGTGTTGGTTTGCAGAAGATCGCACGCTCCTGCGAATAGTTATGCGCAGGAGCAGAATCTAAATATCAACTGTGTTTACTGTACATTTGGTATGCGGCGGGAACCCAGAGGAGATCACCTGCAAGTGCACCTGGAACAGACATCGCCCACCTATTCAAACCAACCTAGGACCTCTCCTGTACTGTAAATGACCACCCCTATGTCCAATGGACAAAGAGATTACAGTATCCATTGTGTTAGGTTTTGGAATATTGTATAAAAGAGCCAGCTGCATGCCCGGCCAAACACAGACTCTGAAGGTCATCTACCTTGATGACTGAGGACCAGACTGGGAAGCGCAGGCGAAACCAAACACGTATGTACCATTGATTGTAGCCATTCTTCTATTGTATTGTATTGGATTGTTTATATTGTAACCCCCTGCAAGTAAAGAACAGTTGGTGGGTTAGACCCCAACCTAGTTTTGAATTACAATTGGTGTTGTGTCCCATTTCCTTGCTAAGGTTTAAAGCATATTTACAGCCACTCGGGCTGCTGCAGCATTGTGCTAACAGTGTGTAGGCCTGTGTACACAAACTGTGTAGTCACTACGCCCTTTCGGCGTACGTACGCAGAGTGCGTACACTGTACGATCTGGTGTACGCAAGGTTTGTGAACAATATAAGGGAGAAAGGTTAATTACAGCGGCCGCAGCGGCTCAATATTAAAGTGTATCAAGTGTGTTTAAAGTATAAGCTTTTTAGTCCTGTATGTAAACCAGCATTTACACATTAGGTTGACATGTACTAGGTCGATAGGTCAAAAGGTCGACATGAGTTTGACTGTTTTTGATGTGGTTTTCTCCGTAAAATGACGGGAAACTAGTGCACCGTGTTCCATCGCATGGCTCGCCATGCTTCGCTTGGCACAGATTACCGTTCCAAACGTAGTCCACGTGGATCAAGTATAAATAAAAAAATCCAAACAATGGAAAAAATTTGAAAACTCATGTAAGACCTTTTGACCTGTCGACCTAATGGCCATGTCGACATAATGCATGTCGACCTTCAGTGGTCGACCTAATGAGTGTCGACCTAACGACCGTATCCCTCCTGTACGCACACATCTCATTGAGCTGCTCCTTCTCTGCTGATCCATTGATAAACAGTTTTGAGGGAACTCCACAGATCTACTGACAAGTTAATTCTGTACAAGTGATCGGTATTGGCTATTTCAGGAATAATAGTTTAATAAAATGGAAGATGAGGGTGTCTTTTTTTTCTTTTAAAAAATAGTCTTTTTCCATCAAGAGGTTTTTGGAATCACATTCTCTGGTGGACCCTGTGAGGAAAACATGGTGGGGCTTGTAGCTCTATAGCTCCTAAATGATCTGTCAGCATGTCCAAGCAGTACCTGTCTACCAAGGTTTGCCGGTGCCCAATGATTGTGTTTTAAAATTCTCACTCTAGTACCCATGGGTGCTTGGATGAGTCCCAGAGCTTTTCAGCAAGGGGCTTGTTATCCTGGGGGGCTTCCTGCATTGCTTTTTATATGTCGTTTCACGTAAGAAATTTCACATTGTGTTGTTTCTGTGTTTGCCATTATATGGAACTATATACTCCTTGTGTGTCTCATTTAATGGTAACTAGTCTAGTTATCATAGGTAGGCGTTTAGTTTGTGAGCAGTACCATTGTCCAGGGCCTGCCCTGGGATGAAACAGTTGCAGCCCCATGGCCCCTGCATCTGGCTAGTATGTGCCTGTTATGGCACCATGCAGTCAGTAACACAGCTGCAATGCTCTCAAAGGGTCCAGAGGATGCTCCGGGCATGCACCGTGCAGTGTGTAAAACTGAAGAGAAAAAAAAAAAAAAACCTAGCGCCAATTAAACACTCACTGTTTAAAACAACTTGCCTGCAGATTTCTGTGTCAAGGGAATGCGCCACCCTTTTAGAATTGGTTTTCTTTTCTTTTTATTCTTTAGTGTGTAAAACTGCCTAGAGCGCATAGGAAGCACTGTCAAAGTCAGAAAAATATCACTATGCACACTGCCATATTTGCACCTCATATGTGTCCCTGCTGCGCATGCGTGCGCTCTCCCGTGCGTGCGCATACACGCAGTCGCGTGCACCCGCAGGCGCACGGTATGCGCATTTACGGTAGAGATTGTATGCGTCTAGCGGGCGACTCTTTCGTTACATATTTTCACCATATAATGTATTTTATAGATTATGGTCCCTTTGATAGAATCTGAAAGTTTGGTTAATGTAGAATGTTCATGTACGGAGAAATCCCTCTTTGTTTGATACGAAGGGTCAGACAGGAGTAATACAGTGGTGTTTAGTATCCATCGGAAGAGTATTTAATTAGCAATATTCCGGTGTTGGTTTGAAGTGAATTAATCGCTCGTGCGAATAGTTATGGACATAAGAAGTTTATGTCCATTTACTATTATTTGCACTTACTTATCCATGCGGCGGGAAACTTAGTTTCCCACCCACCTGAGCAGTTGGAAATTGTCACAGCCCACCTGTATGAATCAACCTATGATCTTTTGTTATAGTGCGAGGAGGAATTCCTGTGTCCAATGAACAATGAGATTGTAGGGACCATTGAATTGTATTGTGTGTGGGGCATAAATAGACAAGCCGATCACATCCAGCTCACTCTTCAACGGTTCTCATTGCTGATAATCGGGAGCTGGATGTCCAGAGGCGCATGCGATCGTTCCCCTTTGTGCGTAAGTTTTTCTCCGCAATCATATTGTCTTATTGTCATTGTGAGCCATCTCTCTCTCTCTCTTCTCCTCTTTCTCTCTTATTTTCCCTTAAAACGTAATTGTATTGTATTGTATTTCCTGTGTAGTTATCTGGTTAGTTAATCTATGTTATATTGTAGTGTATGACTTGTATTGTATTAATTCTTTTGCAAGTATAACATTCATAATATATATATAAGGCGTTGGACCCTAAGCCCAGGTATCTGTGTATTTCTTATAGTGTTAAGTATTCTCAGAGCGTCGGTGACGCTCGAACAGCTTTTGAGTTAATAAGGTTACACAAGGTTGCATCTACACTCTATCACTACACTAAGGTTTTGCTGCATAATACACTGTTTATGGTTTAGATATAAAGGTTTAACATTGTGAGCGTCAGCGCCGCTGGTGATCTCCTTGTGGTCCCGAGCGTCCGCTACGCTATAGCGAATCATTACGTTAGTCGGCAGCCAATAGTGTGCCTGCCTGTGATCTCTTGGCCGTGAGCGAACGTGACGCTTGAGCGTCTCGACTACGGCTAAGCGATTGTTACGCAACGTGCGTACCCTTACGGTACTCCATACGTGAATAGCGTACAGTATTCTCAGACCTCATAAAGGGTTTTATATAAGATAAATATTCAGCTTTATCAATTGGCGGCTCGTCCTGTCCTTCACATATCTCTGCTAGGTAATTTCAGCAGACATTATCCATCAGCAAAGGGCGGGAGATCATATTCTTCGCAGTGCTGACGGGATAAGCGTCTGCTTCGCTTAGTAAAGGGTGCTGAGGGAATCCGGAACCGGAGGTAAGAACAACACGCTAGTATCTTTGAAAACTGTTTATTTCTATCTTGCGTACGCACACACGCATATCTGCATTTCTTTTTCGTGTATTTTCATATATCACTCTCCTGTTTGCCATTTTATAGATTGATAAAACGTGCTAAGAGAGATTTGTCGCTATTTCATAGTTAAAGTGTAAAAGTAATGCAGTAAGGGATAAAGTGTAAAGCACACACGCAGCTCTACCTAAAAGGTACAAGGAGAGATTGGTGTGGGGTTCAGTAGAGGATCGAGGATCATCTACATTGATAAACGTGTACATTGTGTTACGGTAAACATTGTACACGTGTCTCTAACAAAGGGCTGAGACTCGCGTACGCAAAGGCCGACGCACGCAGCGTAAATTACGCAACGGAGCGTCTGGGTACGCCCACGTAACTCAAGTCACACGATAGTGTTGATTTTTAACAAGCGAAAAGGTGGCAAGGCGATAAATAGCGCAACAGGCGATAAATAGCGCAAGTTTATTTTAGTATCCGAAATTTAAATTAACAGATCCTTCTCCAAATTTACAACACATCTGGTCTAAAGAAAAAAAATTTCTGCGCAGAAATAGAAATAGAAACAAAAGTGTATATGTGGTGAGTGAGTGTTTGTTTTTACAATTTTGGGGATTGAACCACAGAAATCATCGAGTTCTCGTGAAGGTACATACGTGTAAGTGACATGCACGGTGGCTAGGGAGGCATCCCTGGTTAAACATAAAATTTGAGCATTAGAGTGTAGCGGACCAGGAGGTATAGCAGACCAGGAGGTCAGACCAGGAGGTCGTATAACAGACCAGGAGGTCTAGGTACAAAGAAGTCCGCTATAGAGACAAGGCACAACACCAAGAAGGGTTGGTGCAACACCCATATAGGCCATAAAGCTCAGGCTGAAGGAATTCGCAGCTGCCGAATGTCGATTCCGTTGGTCGCTCCGTACATAAGATTAGTTGCTTATGTGCTGAACGACTGTACCGCACGTAATTGTGTACATTAGTTAGTAATCTGACCTAGTACCATTAGAGTAAAGGGCTCACAAACGCTATTTGTACATTCTAACGTGATTTGTGTAATTTTTTATTTTTTCAAAAAGGGAAGTTCGCTGGTCACTCTAGAACTATCCGACAACCCCACCTTTACTGGAAAGGGTTAATGCTCTTCGGATCATACCTACATGTTCCAGTAAACTAAGGTTAATAGGGGCCCTGGGTCGAGTACGCCAGCACTATATCAGTGTGTGGGCATATTGGTCGGCGTGGGCGAGTGAGTGAGGTGCTCGGTAAACTTCACCGTCAACCTATCTTTGAATATTTTGGTTTTTTGTAAGGGTTCGCTGAAGACCCTGATATAAAGGTCAGAGGTAGAGCAAGCAACACCTGCAAATTATGGGGGCCAGTTGTTCAGGAAGGGGGCGATCAACCTCGGTTTGGGTTGATTCTGTAAACCGACCAGTCGGGTCGGCAAGGTATGTAATGTGTGAAAAATACGGAAGACACAGAAATTTTATGTGATGAATGGGAGAAAATGACTGTACATGACGGGGAGAAATTCCCAAGAGTAGGCAGCTTCAGCCCAGAAGTGTTGCAAAATTTAAGGAGAAGGATATGTCTCATTAAATCAGCAAAGAGACGAATCAAACATTATGATTATTTGCAGCTATGGCAACAGGAGGGTGAAATACAGAGAGGATTGGCTCAGGCGGCGGGATCTGGCCCTATCAGGAAACTGATAGCCACGGCCCCGCCGCCACCATACATATCAGGAGAGAAATTGGTTGCGGAGAATGACGCATCAGGGGGTAACAAACAGGCACTTAGCAACTGTATAAATGTTAAGGATAATGTTAATAAGTTAACCCATGCAAGTATTAACCCGTGCAAGTTGTACCCTGTTTTGAACTTTCCCCAGGAGTGTGATCAAGAGGACGAATCGGCAACAATATCGGCGCTCTCTCTAGCAGCCACCATATCAGAAACAACAGTAGGCACGGCCCAACCCATAAGATTAGTAACAAAGCCCCCTAGCGGAGGGACAGGTGAGGTCGTATCAACGGGTAAGTACGGCACCATACACTATGCTGAAACTATTTCACCACAGACTGTAGAATCTACACAGAATGATGTTGTTAAACTTGCTCCCGTGAGGGTAATAGCAGTTCCAAATGGGAAAACGGACACTACAGGAGTCACTCCTATCAGGAACATTGCCATGTACAGCCCGTTTTCCCGAATGGAATTAAGGACCATAGTGTCTGAATTCCCTGACCCCAGAAAAGACTTAGTTGCAAGCCAAAAATACATCAGAGACCTAGGAAACACTTTAGAGCCCAATAACAAAGATTGGCAGATATTGCTGAGGGCTTGTTTACCCTCCAATGTCGACGCAGCTTAATTTTTAGCTGACTGTGGACTGGATCAGGATGTACCTCTTACAGATGTGTACAACAAAGACAATGTAAAAAGAATAAGTTTACAGTTAAAAGAGTATTTTCCAGCTGTGGCCAAATGGAATAGAATTTTTTCCATTAAACAAAAAGAGACAGAAACAGCTGCTGATTATTTTCACCGGGCACTATTAGAAATGGCAAAGTACACTGGCATAGAGGACATTAGGACCAATGCAAACCATCAAGAGGTAGCAGTATCTGTGCTAATGGATGGTTTAAAAGAGGCATTAAAGACCAGGGTACAGACCACACAACCATGTTGGCGAGGTCTGTCGGTGGCTACTTTGAGAGAGGCTGCTATTGATCACGACCGGAATATCACCAGAAACAGGGAGTCACAAGGTGATAAGTTAATGTCAGTAAGTATACAGGCCCTGACCACAAAACAGCCTCTGTTTATATCACCAAACCCTGTGGGTAAGTCAAATGTGGTAACATGTTATTTTTGTCATAAACAGGGACACATAGCACGAGATTGTAGAGCGAAAAATTCGCAAAGATCATACCAACCCCCTAGACAACGACACGACACATGACATTGGGATCAGGGTCCGCAGAGACGGAGTTATGAGCCACATACAGGGGAAACAAAAAGATACCCCCCGAACAGAGACTGGCACGCCTCTGGTAGTTCCCAGCTAACTCCCTCACAAGTAGTTGCTGCCAGCGGGATTCAGGGAGGTCACCATACCCAATAGGGGTGTGGCCATACCTGTAATCTCCAGCCAGTAAAATTGATTGCAAATCTTGGAAGTGAACCCGAGATTGCAATAAATGTAGCTGGTAAATCATTAAACTTTCTTGTAGATACGGGGGCGGCCAAATCAGTGATAAATTCGACAGTGGGCATGAGAACCACTGGTAAAACAATTCCAGCCATAGGAGTAACGGGAGTAGTCCAGCACTACCCTGTTAGCAAACCAGCCGAGATTACAATAGGGCCTTTACATACCAAGCATTCCTTTTTGCTGGCTGCATCGGCACCGACTAATCTCCAGGGAAGAGATTTATTGTGTAAAATGGGGTGCGTCATTTATTGTACTCCTGAAGGTGTATTCTTGGACATACCTGAGAATCACGCTCAGGAAGTGCGAGACATGTTAGACTCCCCATCAAAATTAATGTCACATACCATTATGACAAATAGGACTCCATCCCAAGTAGAAGAAATGACATCCCAGATACCAGAGTCACTTTGGACTAAAGATGGACAGGACACTGGATTAATGGCAAACGTAGCTCCGGTAGTTGTACAAGTAAAAGATGGTAGGATAGCTCCAAAAATCCCACAATACCATCTGAAGCCAGAGGTGGAGTTAGGAGTGTATCCCGTAATAGAGCGCTTGCTACAACAGGGCATTCTGGTAAGAACGTCCAGCACTGCCAATAGTCCCATCTTCCCTGTGAAAAAGAGTGGGGGGAGGGGTTACCGGCTAGTGCAGGATCTAAGGGGGATTAACAAAATAGTTGAGAGTCAGTTCCCCGTAGTGCCAAATCCAGCTGTCATCCTTATGCAAATCCCTCCCACTGCGAAATTTTTCACTGTTATTGACCTCTGCTCCGCTTTCTTTTCGGTACCTCTACACCCTGACAGCCAATATTTGTTTGCATTTACATACAGAGGAGTCCAATACACATGGACTCGATTACCACAAGGTTTCATAGACAGTCCAAGTATATTTTCCCAGGCTTTGCATGATTGTTTACAGTCTTTCCAACCAGAGAGTGGATCAGTATTAATACAGTACGTGGATGATCTACTACTGTGTTCTGATTCAGTGGAAGCATCCCTGAAGGATACGAAACAGCTCCTGTTTCATCTTTCAGACACAGGACACAAGGTTTCCAAAGACAAGTTGCAATTATGCCAAACTAAGGTAAAATATTTGGGACACTGTCTAACACAAGGACTGAGACACCTGACCGCTGATAGAATTCAAGCAATTAGAGACATGACTCTGCCACAAACTCAACAACAGGTCAGAACATTTTTAGGAATGTGTGGGTATTGCCGTAACTGGATCCCAGGATTTTCCATTCTGGCGTTACCTTTGCAGGAGATGGTCTCCTCAAACAAACCTGATCGGATTTCGCATACAGACGAGTCCGAGATGGCATTTGAGAGACTTAAACAGTGCCTAACGCAGGCACCAGCATTAGGTATGCCAGACTATGGGAAACCCTTTGAGCTGTACGGAACAGAAAGTGCTGGTTGCGCGGCAGGCGTCTTAACCCAAAAGCACGGTGATGCCAGCAGGCCAGTAGCATACTATAGCGCTCAGCTAGATACGGTAGCGCGATCCCTCCCCACATGCTTGCGAAGCGTTGCTGCGATAGCATTGCTAGTAACGAAAAGCGAAGATGTAGTGCTAGGTCACAACCTCACAATTCATACACCACATGCAGTGTCAGCCTTGCTAAATTCTGCCCAAACCAGGCACGTCTCATCAGCGCGGTTTACAAGATGGGAATTAGCACTAATGGCCCCCGTAAACATCACCATAAGGAGATGCAGTGCATTAAATCCTGCAACATATCTCCCAGGTGTGACTGGACAGGCACAAAGGGTGGAGGATGAGAGTGGTGGGGAAGGAGAATTTAATACAAAGGAGGACACACATGATTGTATGGAATATTTGACCCAAAATTTTACAGCAAGGCCTGACATCAGTGACAACCCACTGGAAGATGTAGAGCTCACGTTCTACACGGATGGTAGTTGTCATAGACAGTCAGACTCGGGAGACTTGTGTACTGGATACGCAGTCGTAGATGACCAAGGCACCATAGAAGCGGAACCGCTAGGCCCACCTCACTCAGCCCAGGTTGCTGAACTGGTCGCCCTAACCAGAGCATGTGAATTGGCTAAGGGCAAATCAGCCAATATCTACACCGACTCTAGATACGCATTCGGGGTAGTCCATGATTTCGGAGCCCTATGGCGCCTCAGAAATTTCATGACGGCAGCTGGTACACCGGTAGCGCATGCAGCTCACATCAAAAGGCTTCTAACAGCGATACAGGAACCCGACAGAGTGGCTGTTATCAAGTGTAAAGCACACACATATAGTCAAGACCCAGTATCACTTGGTAACAGCCGAGCAGACGAAGCTGCTAAGTTAGCAGCTGGTACCCCCAGACAGACAGACACCACACAATTGATGGTATTTAATACCATCAACACACAGAAGTTGTGTGAAATGCAAAATTTGTGTTCCACACAGGAAAAGGCAGTCTGGAAGGCAAAGGGATATGGCCAGGAGTCCTCAGGACTCTGGACGGATGGACATGGTAAACCGGTGGCCCCCAGAGCGTACCTTCCATGTTTAGCTGAGGCAGCTCACGGGCTGACTCATCTGGGCAAGGAAGGAATGTGCAAGTTGGTAAGAGCATATTGGTGCGCCCCAGGATTTTCATCTCATGCGAGTAAGAGAGCAATGTCATGCCTTACCTGTTTGAGAAAGAACATCGGAAAGGCAATACCAACAGAACCATCTCATATCCCACCTGCAGGCGGCCCTTTCCAGGTAATACAGATTGACTTCATTCAATTACCCCCTTGTCGAAATTTGAAATATGTACTTGTTTGTATAGATGTTTTTTCAAATTGGGTCGAAGCATTTCCTGCGGCCACAAATACCGCTATGTTTACTGCTAAGAAAATTGTGCAGGAATTTGTATGTAGATATGGTATCCCTAGAATTATCGAAAGTGATAGGGGTACCCATTTTACAGGTGATGTCTTTCAAGGAATGTGTAAGTTGATGGGAATTGATAGCAAGCTGCACACTCCATACAGTCCACAGGCGAGTGCGAAGGTGGAAAGAGTGAACAGCACTATTAAAAATAAACTGAGCAAAGTTATGGCAGAGACAGGATTGACATGGCCAGAAGCTTTACCCATTGTACTGTACAGCATCAGAACCACTCCCAGGTACCCTCTTAATCTGTCTCCCTTTGAAATCTTGTTTGGTCGACAACCGCATGTTATGATTAACCCTCAGGATGATTTGAAGTGTAACAATGAAGTGACTGTAAAATACCTGATTAACATGAGTAAACAGTTAAGGAATCAAAACGATAATTTGAAGTTGGTGATTCCTGATTTACCAGATAGTAATTGTCATGACATTGAACCTGGGGATTATGTAATGATACGGAATTTTCTACGCTCAGGTTGCCTTATTGACAGATGGGAAGGACCATACCAAGTCTTATTGACTAGCACTACAGCATTGAAAGTTGCCGAGAGAGAGACTTGGGTTCATTCGTCCCATTGTAAGAAGGTTGCTGATCCAGAGAGGTCCCGGGATAAGGAACAGACGGTAGAGGAAGTTGTATCGCTGGAGTGTCTGTTCCAAGAGGACTGAGGCGGCACCTGAGCGTTGAAAATCACAAGATCAAAAGCAGTTGTCGATTCCCTGTTCCCTTTTATTGTTTTTCTCCACTTCCCATCCCCTCTCCCTCAAATTATTTTTCCCCCTTCTCATTCTTCTTCGTTTCCTCCTATAAGATGGACTTGCCTCAAGAGACTGTGATCCGGATTTTCCTGTTGACCATGATGTTGACCAGAGCAGTCTGTTCCGGCGAGAGTACCATGGAGGTCGAGAGAGGTTCTGGAATGGGTTCTGATGACAAAGATGGAGGCGTAGTTTTCCAAGAACAACTTAACCAACAAGCAAAGGCGAGTATCAGAAAACGATCCGATAGCATTGACAATAGAAGGAATTGTGAAGGATTGTTAGCTGAAGAAAACTGTATCTGTAGGCTCTGTGACAACGTAGTTGAGGATGGGTGCATTAAGAAATGCCAATCCAGTTTTAATATCCACATGGACCGGCATCCATTGAGTGACTATCACTCCTTAGTGGGTAGTGTGTTAAATCAAACAGATTGTTGGGTATGCTCTCAAGTACCTCAAGGTCATAGCAAATCAGGACTAGTACCATTTCCTTTAACGATAGGGGAGGTACTTGAGCTAAAGGGTGGGAGACCGGTGGACAGGAGGTTTAATATCTCCAGTCCTCCTAGTTTGAAGCTCCACCAATATCATGTGGATAGATCCCTAATATGTTTTAACATTACCAATCCCCGAAAGCCGGGAAGTTGGGAAGTGTCATGGAGCAACCAAACCATGACCTTTTCATATAGAGCAGATAGAATGCCTACAGATACAGAGCTTATACGCCACATAGCCAGTAGAGAAAAATCTTTCCGATATAGGTATACCCTAGGAAGTAGGATTACGAGAGTTGGAGAAGTATCACCAGGATACTGCGCACATATCGTACAAACTGATACGTGTACTAGACAGATAGGAGAATTAGGGTTAGGAGATTTCACATGGAAGATGTGTAATATGGTAATGTCCTACTCCGTCCCATATGTTCTCCCCGATGATGCATATTTCATATGCGGAGGAAGGCGTATAAGTGGCTTGCCCCAAACTCTGAAGGATTGTGTTATATTGGAAAAGTACTGCCTGAAGTAATGACTATCACATGCCAAAATGAAAGATATACACCGTGTTGCCCAAGCTCCTTATACTCACACCCATTACGAGCACGTAGTTAAACGGCACCTGATAGAAAGAACAGAGCATCCGGCCTCTGACATGATCCATGAATCCACCGGGATTCAGTTTCTAATCGCGTTAGATTTCACTCGCACCGCCAGAGGAGTGTTGAATTATAAATACATATCTGCGCTCGCAAATTTGTTAGACAATATCACAGAAATGTATGATGACACGTTCAGGTATACTGGAAGAGAACTTCAAGCTTATAAAACAGAACTGGTCCAGCATAGAATGGTTCTCAATTACCTCACAGCAGTGACAGGCGGATATTGCGTCACACTGGCAACGCAGTACGGCGTGAAATGCTGCACATATATAACGAATAGTACCGAGGACCCGGTCGAGGTCATAGACCAAAAGATGGACGATATTCTCCAATTGAAGTGGGAATTTCGCAGGAGACACAATCTCACTCTTGCTGCTGTAGGTAATAAGCTGACTGGTTGGGTGTCATGGTTGAACCCGTGAAATTGGTTCTCTGGTTTAGGAGAATGGGCTCAAGGAGTCATAATGGATGTTGGGAAGTTTCTTCTATGTATCTTAGGTGTTGTCATAGCCATTGGCTTGATATTTAGATGCGGTCAGGCTTTAATGAAGTGCAAACGAAGTACCAGGGTGATGAGTTTAAGGAGTGAGGAAACTGTAATTCCAATGGATTTAATTTATGACCCAAATGTAGAAACAATGATGTGATGAAAATGCGATTTCTACGGTCCGTTTCTTTCACCTGTTTTTCTGGTTTTTCCAAGGTAAAAAGACCCACTTTTGACGAGGAATTTGATGATCCTGTATACAGACAACTGATGGATTGAAGAAGAAGTTTTGACAACCTTATACACAGATATTTGATGAACAATGCCATAGACCCCCAGTTTCCCTAGAAATTTTAAAATTACGCTAGCCCAACACTTTTGTAAGCCTATGGACATTGACAAAGCTTTTTGCCCACACGCCTTTTGGCAAAAGCACAAAGAAGACTGCATTCAACAGACACCGAACAAGACTTCAACCGACAAATGTTCATTAACCTGACATAGAATACCACTGCATTTACCGTAATTATGTCTTTTCTTCATCTCTACAACCTTCAGGTAATGACACACATAGGCGATAGGGAATACAGGCACAGATATCAGCAATCACATATTCCCCCATTCATGTATCATCAACTAAAATGTGCTCCCCCATTTTGTTGCAACCACAGCCGAAAAGAGCTCGGTAAAGTTTGACAGCCCATCCACAGACCCGTACCACGGGATAAGAAGGAATTCAAATGTATACTTCGCAATACCTCGAAGCTTGATTTAAAACACGTACGGCACGATGATACATGACCCCCAAACACGGATTCATACACACATGCTTCTGCTATCTCACTAGGTCATACCCTTTTTCCTACCTTCTCCTCTCCTCCCCTACCCAACCATGGAAATGTATTTACACTTGACATATATTTTTCTCTTTTTGAAATGTTTTAGGAAGTGGCAGTTATTGTCGACTGCCAAAGGGTGGACTGTCAAAGTCAGAAAAATATCACTATGCACACTGCCATATTTGCACCTCATATGTGTCCCTGCTGCGCATGCGTGCGCTCTCCCGTGCGTGCGCATACACGCAGTCGCGTGCACCCGCAGGCGCACGGTATGCGCATTTACGGTAGAGATTGTATGCGTCTAGCGGGCGACTCTTTCGTTACATATTTTCACCATATAATGTATTTTATAGATTATGGTCCCTTTGATAGAATCTGAAAGTTTGGTTAATGTAGAATGTTCATGTACGGAGAAATCCCTCTTTGTTTGATACGAAGGGTCAGACAGGAGTAATACAGTGGTGTTTAGTATCCATCGGAAGAGTATTTAATTAGCAATATTCCGGTGTTGGTTTGAAGTGAATTAATCGCTCGTGCGAATAGTTATGGACATAAGAAGTTTATGTCCATTTACTATTATTTGCACTTACTTATCCATGCGGCGGGAAACTTAGTTTCCCACCCACCTGAGCAGTTGGAAATTGTCACAGCCCACCTGTATGAATCAACCTATGATCTTTTGTTATAGTGCGAGGAGGAATTTCTGTGTCCAATGAACAATGAGATTGTAGGGACCATTGAATTGTATTGTGTGTGGGGCATAAATAGACAAGCCGATCACATCCAGCTCACTCTTCAACGGTTCTCATTGCTGATAATCGGGAGCTGGATGTCCAGAGGCGCATGCGATCGTTCCCCTTTGTGCGTAAGTTTTTCTCTGCAATCATATTGTCTTATTGTCATTGTGAGCCATCTCTCTCTCTCTTCTCCTCTTTCTCTCTTATTTTCCCTTAAAACGTAATTGTATTGTATTGTATTTCCTGTGTAGTTATCTGGTTAGTTAGTCTATGTTATATTGTAGTGTATGACTTGTATTGTATTAATTCTTTTGCAAGTATAACATTCATAATATATATATAAGGCGTTGGACCCTAAGCCCAGGTATCTGTGTATTTCTTATAGTGTTAAGTATTCTCAGAGCGTCGGTGACGCTCGAACAGCTTTTGAGTTAATAAGGTTACACAAGGTTGCATCTACACTCTATCACTACACTAAGGTTTTGCTGCATAATACACTGTTTATGGTTTAGATATAAAGGTTTAACATTGTGAGCGTCAGCGCCGCTGGTGATCTCCTCGTGGTCCCGAGCGTCCGCCACGCTATAGCGAATCATTACGTTAGTCGGCAGCCAATAGTGTGCCTGCCTGTGATCTCTTGGCCGTGAGCGAACGTGACGCTTGAGCGTCTCGACTACGGCTAAGCGATTGTTACGCAACGTGCGTACCCTTACGGTACTCCATACGTGAATAGCGTACAGTGTTCTCAGACCTCATAAAGGGTTTTATATAAGATAAATATTCAGCTTTATCAGCACTACTACACCTTTCTCCTGCCAGCAACCCCGCCCCTCGCATGCCATCACATGTTCAGGGGGCGGGACCAGGGCCAGCAGAGGCAGTTGGTGAGCCCTGCTCCATCTCTGGTCAATTAATTATGGCTAATTAGATTTTAGAATTAGTGGCTTTTACTGCGTGCATCAAGAGTCCCCCAAGTGGTCAATATTGGTACAACATGCAAAGCCATCATACTGATTAAGTGGTGGATGGCAATTTTGTGCTGAATGTATGATAGAATAAAAATAAATATCTATTAACCTCAAATGTTGCTGTATTTCTTGTTGTGGGATGGAAGGTTACAATGAATTTAAAACTTTCCCACAGCACTTGTGCATATTAGTACAACCAAATCGTTTTTATTAATTTATAATAAAATATATACCAGGAGCAATTTTTTTTAAGATTACACATATAAAAAACATTCATTGCAACATAAGTAGTTCTTATATTGTTTAATGGGTAGTCCACAATTTGTTATGGTTGGACTTATTACAGTAAGGATCCAAAATACAATCCAAGTCAACAGCACATTACGGTTTTAAAAATAGTTTATAAAAAAATAAAAACGTGCATTATTTTCCCTTTTAAAACAACTATTTGTATAACCATTTTATGATTGTGTGCTTAAAAAATAAAATAAAATAAAACTAAACAAAAAACATCCTGAGAGAGTAAAGCAGCCATTAAGGGTTATAGGGATTTGGAAAAGAGATGGAAGAAAGGTGGCAACTTCACATAACATATTATTGTTGAGTGTCCTTCCAAGAGTCTTTTTCTCAGTGTTATGAGTTTTCCAGTTTGATAACTCCAAATTCAGTTAAAAGTGCCACAACTAGGAAGAGAACATAGATGAAGATCAGGGCAAACCCATAGCTGCGGCGTAGGTGAAAGCATTGTAAGGGCACGGATATTAGGGAGAAAACCAGACTGATTCCGAGACCTCCAGCCAGGATCCACACCAAAAGACCTTGTGATTCCAACTGAAAAAAACAAGCACAAGAGAGGAAAGGTTTCACTATGAAAAACCACATACTTTCCTGGGCTGCACAACCATGTATAAATGCTGATCCTCAACCATGTTATGGGTGGTGGGACACCACTATGCAATCCTGTGTTCGTTGACCCAAGTCTCATTTTTCATCGTGGGTAATCTCCTCTCGAGGACTACATATTTCTATAAAGTTATTTTATTTTTGAGATATTACCAAGTTGTTTACAGAAGCTATTATCATGCTATCCCCCTGGAACCATTATGCCACTGCATACCTACAGATGTCAGGCTTTTCTTGCTAGCGCTTGTCAAATTTATATTATAGATTTTTTCCCCCACAGATTTCTCGGTATGTAAACTGTCGTTATTACTGGAAGTCATAAAAATTCTTATCTGAAGATCTAAACCAGGCAACTTTATTGTTTACTTCAGTAACAGTTTGGCAAAACAATGTTGTTTCGGTTATAAAAAGTCTGCAATTTATTTTTCTAAATTATCTGATTGAACAGGCAGCTATAAATCAATAATTTCATATATTCAAGGATTTATTAGTCCATCTACTTTACAATTACAGGTCGTATTGCAAGGTTTAACTATTTATAATGTGTTCTGCCTAACACTGATACGTTGGGGATAAACCATAAAAAGAGCAAGTAAAGGAGCCAACATGGGGTCAGGAAATCAGAGAAATCCGTGTTAGACAAGCTCAATTTCCTGATTCCGACACAAACATGGTCGGAATGGAGAGACCGGAATTCTTAACATGTTTATTTTTCCCAATTCCCTGACAGACTGCTGATCATCGGTGTCCGCCGATCGGCAGAGAAGGTAAACGCTGTGCAGATGTATGGTCTGCATTACTGTGTGCCTAGGCAAAACTATTTTGCAATGCAGGAGGGAGGATTTTAAATGTACAGAGAGATTTAGATGAGAGAGGGGTGTCCAAACTCAAATCTAAATTGCAGTATAAAACTAAAGCTTTCCAGAATGTGAGCTACATGCAAAAGCAGCCAGTATTTATTTAACATGCAAAATAAATAAATGTATTTGCACACCTTGCATTGCACAGTTACTGTGCGTGCTCCTTGTTGCTTTACCCCCAGCTCAGAATCGGGCCCCATGCATGCAATGGTGTGCACTCTGAGGGCATGCTGTGTTTTCTTCCTTACTATGTATCACACACCCTATAGATATATAAAACTACAAATTTAGAAAGCATACTAGTACTAATTACTATTCATTAGTTCCCGGCCTTTTTTTATTTTGTTCCTCTCATAATATATGACTCAATGCTCACCTCTTCAGGACTAGAACCCCATGAGCCAGAAACTATATGAATTCTGTAGCTATATTATAAGGAAGGGAATTGAGGGATAGTGTTTGCAAGCATAGAAGGGCATGTTAACATTACAGATTCTACAAATCATGTCAGGCTAAGTATAGGTTTCCAATTATAGCAAAGATTAATCATTAGATTGCTATGTCCTCACAAGAGCTTCCACAACAACAAACCTGTAACACGGTCTTAGATGGACCCAATTGCAGCAGACACCCCAGACCAACTCCAATTAGCACATCTGTGGTTAGATCAGGAAAAAAACTATTTAAAAGCATGTTTTTAAAATTTACAGAAAGATAGTGGAACATTGTAGCTTACAGGATTGACTTCAACATCTCTCAGCATGCAGTAAAACAAAGCTGTACATCGTAAAATATGTTGTAGCCTTCCAATTGCTGGAAAATATCAAATGATCCCTTGCAGGAAGCTACATAAAAGGATACTGAAGATGATGCCTCCAAAACAGGCGGAGAATGCCATGCGAGGATAGCCTTGACGGGCCAATGTGAGATCTGATACAAAATCTGGAAGAGGAAAGGAAAGTTGTTGAGTAGACTAGAGCAATGGGCAGCTGACCTGCATCCTTACATTAAGGTGGTATTAATGTATTGCAGAGGTGCTCAACATTAGGCACTCCAGCTGTTGTGGATGAATCCCTGTATGCCCTGCCACAGTTTTCCTATCAGAAAATGCTACAACTGTGGCAGGGCATGCTGGGATGTGTAGTTCCACTACAGCTGGCAGGTTGCATGTTGAGCAGCCCTAAAATGTCTAGGTTTTCCTTCAAACATCAGCCCATTTGTAAATTCTAGACATCAGGAGCATAAGATTAAGACAAGATCTGTGTCTTTATATTTGGCAGAATACAACGGATAAAATTCAGCACTTCATTACTATCAAGCTTTAAGATCAACAGCATTAACAACTGTTCAACACAAATAGTTTCCAGTCTGGAAATTCTGTCAATTATTTCAACATTTTCAGATGTAAACCTTGAAGCTAAAAATATATTGTTCACAGGCAGCTAAAGCTCCCCTCACATCTTCAAGATAATTAAATGAAAAGCGATCTGTTTTAGCCCAATAAAAACGCCCTAATATCGTATTTTTTTAATAGATAATCATTATTGCGGTATCCAATTAGAAGTCGTTTTTATCAGCCAAAAAATGGACCCACAACTGTGCAATAACACATGGGATCTGGGATAAGTTCCGGCTTCGGTGGCTGCTTGTCGCTGATTACGCTTCGTGTGCCTGAGGCACCCAAAGCATAATCCCCAATACGTGCGGCATCAGGGCTAATTGGATAGCCCCTCACGAGCCTATAAGCAGCGGTAAATTTCCACTGCTAACAGGATATCTCCTAATGTATGAAACTATGAATGTCATCTGATGCAGGTTAAAAAGATGAATCTACATAAATTGTAATTTCTCAGATACCTACAGCCTTGCCCATACTGTATGTAGGTATCCACCAATCATCACAGTGCATCTAAGTAAAACATATCTGCCTAAATGACAGCCACTGCAGTTCGTCTGCATGTTTAGTTCAACAAACCCCTTCCACCAAACCTGCTGTAGAGGGTGAAAGATGCATAGATTTATATATAAACACTCCCAGTACATGAACGTTACCCTGCTCTATAATACAGTCTATAATATATATATATATATATATATATATATATATATATACATACATACACACACACACACACACACACACACACATATATATATATATATATACACACCTACATATATATGTATACAAACAAACAGAAAGTTCAGCAATCACCAAAGCAAGCTCATTTATTTTCACATCATCAATAAATAAAGGATGGTGAGTGCTGAACTTTCTGTTTGTATATTTTAAAGTGGGTGGCCATGGGCTACATGCACCCCACCCTATGAGTGCTGAGTGCAGACACTGCACCCCGCTTCTGGGGTGGTGAGTGCTATGGTTTTACATTTTTTGGTATATTGTAGAGTTAATCTTTGGTTAACTCATTCACTGTGGCCACAAGCTTTGTTCATGCACCCCTATGCAAACCCAATTATCTAGTCAGCTGTTCTTTAGTAATTTATCAGCCAGTGTCAGGTGACTAGTGTACCTTTAAAAGCCATGGAGTATTTGGCAGGTACACATTAAACCAAGTGGGCATATTTGCAGTTATATTATGTGTGATACAGTTGCCAGGTTTTAATTTTTGAGACTCTGTTATAGTGTAGGACCTGCATGAAGGTGGGGTACCTTGGTGAGCGGTTTGTGTGTACGTCAAATAGGGCCTTTACTTGCCCTTGAAATAGTTATAGTTGATACTAGAATATTAGACCAACATACAGTAAATAAAATAATGTGTGCTGCAAAAAGTATGTGCTTATTGTTTTTTGAGCACAATGAGTTACATTCACCTCCAATACTGTTCCCCCAGGCAAGCAAGGTTAGACCAAGCACTGTATTACTCAGCCGGAAGATAACCCCAAAAGTGCGCAACAGGTTGACAACTTCAGTTGCTGAAGCACTGATCCAGAGTGCACTGACAACGAATCCCATGAAGGAGAAGAGCTGCAGGGAGATAGAGAACAGGCAGCAGTAAGCAGAGTGGACAAGTCGGACACAAATGAACTACAGTGCCTTGCTAAAGTATTCACCCCCCTTGGCTTTTTACCTATTTTGTTACATTACACCCTGTAATTTAATTGTTTTTTTTATCTGAATTTTATGTGATGGATATGCACAAAATAGTCTAAGTTGGTGAAGTGAAATGAGAAAAATGTATACAAAAAAAATTGGATTTTGGTTACCTACCGATAAATCCTTTTCTCGTAGTCCGTAAAGGATGCTAGGGTCCACATTAGTACCAAGGGGTATAGACTGGTCCACCAGGAGCCACTGGCACTTTAAGAGTTTGAGTGTGGGCTGGCTCCTCCCTCTATGCCCCTCCTACCGGACTCAGTCTAGAAACTGGTGCCCGAGGAGACGGACATCTTCGAGAAAAAGATTTAACACAGATAGTGTCGAGATTCACACCAGCTCACACATACAAGGCACGTCAAGCTAACGTAGCTTGAAACCTCAGCAACCACTGAAACATTATTTACCAAGTAACAATGCAAAACTCAACTAAAACAGAGTTGTACTGAACCAAATAACGATAGCAGGAAAACAAAGCGCTGGGCGGGCACCCAGCATCCTCTATGGACTACGAGAAAAGGGTTTACCGGTAGGTAACCAAAATCCTATTTTCTCTTACGTCCTAGAGGATGCTGGGGTCCACATTAGTACCATGGGGATGTACCAAAGCTCCCAGAACGGGAGGGAGAGCACGGACGCTCCTGCAGATCTGATTGACTGAACTTCAGGTCATCAGAAGCCAAAGTATCGAACTTGTAGAACTTTTCAAATGTGTTCGACCCCAAGTTGCAGCTCGGCAAAGTTGTAACGCCGAGACACCTTGGGCAGCCACCCAGGAAGACCCCACCTTACGAGTAGAGTGGGCCTTGACAGTCATAGGACACGGCAATCCTACCGTAGAATACGCATGCTGGATAGTGAATCTGATCCAGCGAGAGATCGTCTGCTTAGAAGCAGGACACCCAATTTTCTTGGGATCATACAGGACAAACAGAGTCCGAATTTCTGTGACGAGCAGTCCTCTTCACCTAGATTTTCAGAGCCCTTACAATATCCAAGGCCTTTGATGAAATTGACGAGTCAGTAGCCACTAGCACCACAATAGGTTGGTTGATATGAAATGCCGACACAACCTTCGTAAGAAACTGCTAACGTGTCCGGAGCTCAGCTCTATCTTCGTGGAAGATCAAGTATGGGCTTTTACAGGACAAAGATCCCAACTCCGACACACGTCTAGCAGAATCTAAAACCAACAAATGTGACAGCCTTCCATGTAAGAAATTTGACCTCAACCTCCTGTAGAGGCTCAAACCAGTCCGATTGGAGGAACTGCAACACCACGTTAAGGTCCCAAGGTGCCGTAGCCGGTACAAAGGGAGGTTGGATGTGCAGAACTCCCTTCAAAAAGGTCTGAACCTCAGGGAGGGCAGCCAATTGTTTCTGGAAGAAAATGGATAGGGCCGAAATCTGGACCTTCACAGATCCCAACCTCAGGCCCATATCCACACCAGCTTGTAGGAAGAGGAGAACAGTCCCAGTTGAAACTCCACCGCAGGAAATTTCTTGGACTCATACCAAGATACATATTTTTTCCAAATTCGATGGTAATGTTTAGACGTTACTCCTTTCCTAGCCTGTATCAGGGTAGGAATAACCTTGTTCGGAATGCCCTTTCGAGCTAGTATCAGGCATTCAACCTCCATGCCATCAAACGTAGCCGCGTTAAGTCTTGAAAGGCGAACGGCCCCTGCTGCAGCAAGTCCTCCCGAAGTGGAAGAGGCCTTGGCTCTTCTTGCAGTAGATCCAGAAGATCCGCGTACCAAGCCCTTCTTGGCCAGTCTGGAGCACTGAGGATCGCTTGAACCCTTGTTCTCCCTATAAGCTTTAAAACTCTTGGGATGAGTGGAAGTGGAGGAAACACGTACACTGACTGGAACACTCGGAGTCACCAGGGCGTCCACCGCCACTGCTTGTGGGTCTCTCGACCTGGAACAATACCGCTGAAGCTTCTTGTTGAGACGAGAGGCCATCATGTCGATCTGGGGTACGCCCCAAAGAGCTGTTACCTCCTTGAACACCTCCGGATGGAGACCCCACTCCCTTGGATGGAGATCGTGTCTGCTGAGGAAGTCCGCTTCCCAGCTGTCCACTCCCGGAATGAAGATTGTTGACAGCGCCAACGCGTGTTTTTCTGCCCAGAGGATGATTCTTGTTACCTCTGACATTGCAGCTCTGCTCTTCGTTCCGCCCTGTCTGTTTATGTGAGCCACTGTTGTATCACCAACGCTTTTTCCTCTGGAAGAAACACCCTCTGCACTTCCGTGTCGAGGATCATTCCCAGAAAGGACAACCTCTTAGTTGGTTCCAGATGTGATTTTGGAACATTCAGGATCCAACCATGTTCCCTGAGAAGCTGTGTCGTGAGAACTATGGACCGTAACAGCTTCTCCTTGGACAAAGCCTTTATCAGCAGATCGTCCAGATATGAAAATATGTTCATCCCCTGTCTGCGGGAGCAGAACCATCATTTCCGCCATCACCTTGGTGAATACCCTCGGTGCTGTGGAGAGGCTGAATGGTAGGGCCTGGAACTGAAAAGGACAGCCCAACAGTGCGAATCGAAGATAAGCTTGATGCGGCAGCCAAATCGGAATGTGGAGGTACGCATCCTTGATATCCAGGGATACCAGGAATTCCCCCTCCTCCAGACCTGATATCACTGCCCTTAGAGACTAAATTTTGAACTTGAACTCCCTCAGAAAGGGATTTAGTGATTTTAAGTTCAGAATGGGCCTGACCGAACCATCCGGCTTCGGTACCACGAAAAGGTTTGAATAGTAACCTTTGTTTTGCATATGAGGTGGTACTGGCACAATGACCTGTGCCTCCACCAACTTCTGGACGGCTTCTTGCCGGAGAGTCCTGTCTGCCAGCAGAGCTGGCAAGCCTGATTTGAAAAATCGGTGAGGAAGGAGATTTTGAAATTCCAGCCGTACCCCTGAGACACAATATCTTGCACCCAGGGGTCCAGGCCGGATGACACCCAGACGTGACTGAAAAGTCAGAGTCTTGCTCCCACTGGCCCCACCTCCGGGGCGTGCAGTCCACCATCATGCGGAGGACTTTGGTGTACCTGAAGCAAGTTTCTGTTCCTGGGAACCTGCAGCCGCAGGTTTCTTGGACTTGGGTCGACCTCCCCGAAAGAAGGTGTTGGACGGCTTGGCCTTTCTGGGCTTAGTAGACCGAAAGGGCTGTGATGTAGCTGAAGAAAAGGGTTTCTTCGGATCAGGTGTAGCTGAGGGAAGAAAAGGTGACTTACCAGCCGTAGCCGTGGAGATCCACGCATCTAACGCTTCCCCAAAGAGAGCCTGACCTGGATTCCGCGTCGGCAGACCACTGGCGCAACCACAATACTCGACGAGCTGATACAGACATGGAAGAAATTCCCGCAGCCATGGAACCCAGGTCTTTCACGGATTCTACCAGAAATCCTGCCGAATCCTGAATGTTACGTAAAAACAATTCAACATCACATTTCTCCATAGTATCCAAGTCTTCAAATAACGTGCCTAACCAACTTTACTATAGCTTTGGCAATCCAAGCACTGGCAATAGTGGGACGTAGTATTGCCCCAGAAGCCGTGTACATGGATTTGAGCGTATTATCAATTTCACGATCAGCCGGCTCTTTCAAGGCGGTAGATCCTGGAACAGGTAAAACCACCTTTTTTGAGAGTCTGGATACTGACGCGTCAACAATAGGCGGGTTTTCCCATTTTTTCCGATCCTCTACCGGGAAAGGAAATGCCACCAGAACCCTTTTAGGTATCTGGAATTTTTTTATCCGGGTTTTCCCAAGCCTTTTCAAAAATAGCATTTAATTCCTTTTACGCAGTGAAGGTTAGCGAGGCTTTCTTATTTTCAGTGAAGTAAGCCTCCTCAACCTGCTCAGGTGTTGTATCAGCAATATTCAACACATCTCTATCATCAACTGCACCCCTTTAGCAAGAGATGCTGCCCACAGCAACACATCCCCGTCACCGTCTGCAGTGTCAGAATCGGTATCCGTATCATCCTGCATGATCTGCGCAAGAGCACGTTTATGTGAATATACAGCGGGGAGCCCTGAGGTACCAGAACTGGGCCAGACTGCCATAGAGTTCTGTAAAGCCAGAGTTGCAGATTCATACATGGAATGGGATCATCCTGAGAGGACATATCCTCCGCAGCATATGACACAGTCCCTGGACATTGCTTAATGGAGACCACAGACACTACACACACACACACACACACACACACACACACACACGGGAGGACAGACAGCGTTTCACCCCCAAGAATGGCAAGAGAGACACAGAGATTGGAGCCAACCCACACACAGCGCTATTAATATAAAGGGAGACCCCCTGTCAGCGCTGACTGTGCACCTTAATAGCTTACACAGTCATTTTGCACCCTCCCCCCCCCCTTCTACAACCCCCTGGTACCGTGAGAGACAGCTGGAGTTGCTTTGGAGGGACTTGCTCTTACTGGACAGTGCTGTGCAGGCAGGAAAATGGCGCTGAACACTGCTAGGTCCGCTCTGAGGATTAGCTCCGTCCCCAAAATGGCGCTGTCTTCCCGCTCTTCCTAGGATTATACTGGCCTGAGGATTTATACTGGCTGAGATCCCGGGACCCCGACAGGCTGTGTGACCAGTGTAGGGTGTAGGCTCAGGGCGCCCCTCACAGCGCTGCACTATGTACCACTGAGCCTCCGGAGCGCAGTATTAACTGCGCTCCTACGCTGTTGCCGCCATCTTCACACAAGCCCCCCGCTTGTTAGGGGGGTCGGTAACTCACTCACTACTGATCTTCAGCTTTGTAAGGGGGTGGCGGCATGCTGCTGGGGTGAGCAATCCCCTGTGGTGGGGAACGATCTATCCCCTCTGGAGCTCAAAGTCCTGTCAGCAGAGATAATGGATCAGACCCCGCAGGGCGGACACTACTATCCCCCTTTAGTCCCACGAAGCAGGGAGACTGTTGCCAGCAGCCTCCCTGTAAAATAAAAACTCTAAAACAAACACTTTACTAGTCAAACTCTGTAGAGCTCCCCTAGCTGTGACCGGCTCCTCCGGGCACATTTTCTAAACTGAGTCTGGTAGGAGGGGCATAGAGGGAGGAGCCAGCCCACACTCTCAAACTCTTAAAGTGCCAATGGCTCCTGGTGGACCCGTCTATACCCCATGGTACTAATGTGGACCCCAGCATCCTCTAAAACGTAAGAGAAATACTTTTTATAAATAAAAATGTGTAAATTGGCATGTGCATATGTATTCACCCCCTTTACTATGAAGCACCCCAAAAGTTCTGGTGCAACCAATTACCTTCAGAAGTCACAATTAGTGAAATGAAGCCCACCTGTGTGCAATCTAAGTGTCACATGATCTGTCAGTATAAACACACCTTTTCTGAAAGGCCCCAGAGGCTGCAACACCACTAAGCAAGAGGCATCACACCATGAAGACCAAGGAGCTCTCCAAACAAGTTAGGGAAAAAGTTGTTGAGAAGTACAAGTCAGGGTTGGGTTATAAAAAAACATCCAAATCTTTGATGATCCCCCGGAGCACCATCAAATCCATCATCTTCAAATGGAAAGAACATGGTACCACAACAAACCTGCCAAGAGAGGGCCGGCCACCAAAACTCACAGACCGGGCAAGGAGGGCATTAATCAGAGAGGCAGCAGAGACCAAAGGTAACCCTGAAGGAGCTGCAGAGTTTCACAGCAGACACTGGTGTATCTGCGCATGTGAACACAATAAGCCATACACTCCATAGAGCTGGGCTGTATGGAAGAATGGCCAGAAAAAAAGCCATTACTTAGGGTAAAAAATAAGAAGGCACGTTTCGAGTTTGCCAAAAGGCAAGTGGACAACTCCCCAAATGTATGGAGGAAGGTGCTCTGGTCAGATGAGACTAAAATTGAACTTTTCGGCCACCAAGGAAAACGCTATGTCTGGTGCAAACCCAACACATCCCATCACCCCAAGTACACCATCCCCACAGTGAAACATGGTGGTGGCAACATCATGCTGTGGGGATGTTTTTCAGCAGCAGGGACTGGGAAACTGTTTCGAGTCGAGGGAAAGATGGATGGTGCTAAATACAGGGATATTCTTGAGCAAAACCTGTTTCAGTCTGCCTGTGATTTGAGACTGGGATGGAGGTTCACCTTCCAGCAGGACAATGACCCGGAGCATACTGCTAAAGCAACACTCAAGTGATTTAAGTGGAAACATTTAAATGTGTTGGAATGGCCTAGTCAAAGCCCAGATCTCAATCCAATTGAGAATCTGTGGTCAGACTTGAAGTTTGCTGTTCACAAGCAGAAACCATCCAACATGAAGGAGCTGGAGCAGTTTTGCCTAAAGAAATGGGCAAAAATCCCAGTGGCAAGATGTGGCAAGCCCATAGACTTATGCAAAGCGACTTGCAGCTGTAATTGCAGCAAAAGTTTGCTCTACAAAGTACTGACTTTAGGGGGATGAATAGTTATGCACGCTGAAGTTCTCTGTTATTTTATCCTATTTGTTGTTTGCTTCACAATAAAACAAACAAAAAAAAAAACCACATCAAAGTTGTAGGAATGTTCAGTGACTAAAATGATGCAAACCTTCAAACAATCCATTTTAATTCCAGGCTGTGAGGCAACAAAACATGAAAAATGCAAAGGGGGGTGAATACTTTAGCAAGGAGCTGTATATGTGGTGCTGAAATACCTGAAGAACATAGTTTAGTCAAGAGGGAGGGTGTTATAAATAAAACTTGTTGTCATACAGACTCTTACACAGTGATATCTGGGGGGCTGATCATTTGTGGTGGTGAAGAAAACAATGATTGCCAAAGGGGTCCCAATCAGCAACAGAACAGCCCAAACTGGCAGCACTCCCTGAATAACGTAGAGTCCATCTGTGAGAGCAGAAAGAAAACACATTAGGTGCCACAATAAATGGCATACAGGACCTTCAATGATCACTCAGGGAGAAACAGAAACAGATAGCAGTAATGCAGAGGAAAGTGTCAACGGGGTCTTACAGCACTCGTTTCCAAACATCCACAGAAGACTATTACAGACAGAAATTTGCCCTTTATGGTACAGGGTAGAATGGTGACATCATGGGGCTGGTACTCACATGTTCCGGAATGCAGACAAAACACACAGAGAAGAGGACTGGTGATCAGATGAAGGCAATTCAGCGGCCTCTGCCAGTTGCGATCCTCTTTGTCTGGGTCCATTATGGGAACAGTGAGAAGGAGCAACATTTCCACAGGGACCTAAAGCAGAAAATGTTTATGCCATTGTAAAAGCTAAATACATAACAGAGATATCACCCCCCACCGCCTTCCCAGTCCTCGCTAACCTTTACTATTTTCAAGACTTTCCAGGGCCAATGTTTTTGTCTCCATTTCCTCGAGTCCACTGGATTCAGCTGCTCCAGGAGAATTTGCCAGGTATTATGCTGCAAAGGCAATAATGGCTGATACTCATCTCCTGGGGAGGATAAATAAGGAGATAAAGAGTATCCCTAACACACACACACACACACACACACACACACACACACACACACACACACACACACCATAGAACTAAACATGTTATGTATGTCACATCTGCATAAAGTTTCTCTTCACCCTTTTGTATGTCTGTACATTACATATCTTCTGGGTGAATTGGGTATTTGTATACTGACCGCCGGCATCCCGACTGCCGGTAACCGACGCCGGCTTCCCAACAATTGAAATACCGACAGGGGTGAGCTACCTATGTTCTCCCCTAATCCCCCCCCCCCCTTCCCTCTTACTGCCTAAACCCAACCTCCCCACGGTAGTGCCTAACACCCCTCCCCGCAGCTTAACCCTAACCTCTCCCCTCCCGCAGCCTAACCCTAACCTCCCAGGGTGGCATCTTAACCTAACCACCCCACCTCTGGTCCTAAACCTAAGCATCCCACTATACTCATGGTCAGGATGCCAGCTGTTGGGATACTAGTGTTGGAATTCTGACGGCTGACGGGATCCCAACGTAAGACATATGTATTAATGAGACTGGGAAAAGCCTATGCCCTACAAGGAGCGCACTCTGTGTTCCTGAACATTTCTCTGCGGCCAGCTGCTAGGACATTGGTTCGGAAAGATCACATGAAATTGCTGGATTTACAGTACACATCAATGGCCGCTTTTAAATACGTCCACAGCATTTAACAGGAAGTACAAAACAGACGTACAATACAGAAAGAGGAAGAGCAGCACATAAAAAACAGACTTCCTCAATACGGGTATTACAAAGTATACATAGCAATAAGCACCTGATAGTGGTATACTTTGTATAATTGCATAACAGCCTGTATGGCCACTTAACACTTTCAGTACTACCAGTGCCATACGTTTTGGCAGAGCCACATTTTTAAAGATATGTCTACTTAGGTAACCTTCCTGTGAACACATCGCTCTTCATACAGCAAGTAAAACAGATATTTTATTTTTCTGTCCAACTTTCCATTTATATCTCAAATGAACCGAACTTGACTTTGAAAAAATAAATAAAAATACTCTTAATATATAAAACATACTCGATGAAGTGGTTAAAAATAGTATTAATTTTAAAAGGCTGGGCATAAACCCCTTATAATATAACAAACAGAAAAGCAATATAATAGAAAAATCACAAATACTACACGTGCCTTGGTTAATATGCCTAAATCAATTTGCCTGCGGTGAAATAGGTGTAATCGGAATGGAGAATGGCATTTGGATATAAACTGGAAGCAGAAGCTTGAAGCAGCAGTTGCTGGGAAACATGTAGTATAGCAAGTGTAAGATGCCGGAAAGTTGTAACTGAAAATAGGTACTTGGCGGTGGAGGGGATCACAAGTATATGGCGGTACAAAGGAGAGTGGAAGAGATTCCTTATGGGAACTCCAAGATTTTAAATGTGCCACCTTCTCATTAGAGCAGAGGAGAAGGGAGCTTTCACATGAAATACATAATGTACAAATTTTTTTAATAAATGAAAATTTATGGTAGATTGAAAAAAAAAAAATTAAGCTCTTAACTAAGAACTACTTGATTATTTTTGTAGCATTGTTACATTATTTTATTTAATTGAAAGATACTTTTAGGGGTATATTCAATTGAAGTCGAAAACTGCCGTCTGTCGAAAAGACGGCAGTTTTCGACTTTTTAAGGTCGAATCCTGATTCGACCTATTCAATATTTCCCTAAATTTTTCGACAAGTCAATAAATTCGACTTGTCGAAAAGCACGTGGATTGGCGGAATAGCTGCCGATCCACGTGCTTGTGTCGAAAACGGGGCCAAATCCGACAGGTTTTGGCCCTCTTTTTGACCATCTCAGTCCAACATCAAAATGATGTCGGACTGAGATGCGGACCCAGAGGAGGCGAGGGGGTGAGCCGCAGGGAGACGGGGGGACAGCCAGCGGGCATACAGGGAGATCAGCGCTACAGTAGCGCTGCAGCTGGATATCACTCACCCGCCCGACCTCACGCCAGCTTCCACCCGGCTCATGCACGCTGCTGGAGCCGGGTGGAAGCTGCCGTGAGGTCGGGCGGCTGAGTGACATCCTCTGCAGCGCTACTGTAGCGCTGATCTTCCCTGTATGCCCGCCGGCTGTCCCCCCTTCTCCTCCTCTGTGTCCCATCTAAATTCGACTTGAAAAAGTCGAATTAAGATGGGATTGAATAGGGGTTGTTGGATCCATTCCGACAAATAAATGTCGGAATAGATCAGACTTTAATTGAATATACCCTTTAACATCTCATCTACTGTACTGTTTTATGCACTATTTGGCTGTAAACAAGATTCTACTTCTGAAACTTAAAATCAGTTTTCAATGGATGATATGGGCTAAAGGATTACTGATTAATTAGCTTTTTATTTCGATTTGATTATTAACTAATCAGCAATATTTGCTATCTAAATGTGCCGAACATGGAATGCTGCAGAGTTCAGTAATTATGGGGACATACCATATTCAGAGCCGTGAGGGGTGGGAACTGGGTTTTCTTCTGTGTCCGTTATAAGATCTAATTAAGAAATGAAGGAAAAAAAAAAAAAAAAAAAAGAAAACATTTAGTCATGAGGAAAAGAAAACATTGTGCCTAGACTGTAAAGTGCTGCGGAATAAACTGGCACTAAATAAACGTAAATAAGCAAATTGGTGAATTCTATAACCATTTCTGTACCCACTCTATCTTCACATATTAACAACCTATTCCAGCACGCCCATCTTTGATTTGACATGTATGTGGCTATACACACACACGTGCATTGCAGCTAGTGAAAGAATAGTGACTGATGGAAAATGAGCCTGTACTCAAAGTCATGTTAATATAAAGTCACAAATGTTATTTAGGGATAAAATTCTACATTAATTTGTACAGTTAAAAGATACAAAGAAATGAACAAGAATTGCTTTACCTGGCTCATCTAAGCTGGGGACAGCCAAGAGCTGATGGCGCATCCTCTGGTAGATCCAGGTGGACAGGACCACCACGAGGACATAAGCCAAGTAAAGCAGCAAATACACTGTATGAACAAATCAAGATGGAAAAATCAGTAATGGGACAGAAAAACACAAAATCAAGGCAAAACCAAAAAGACGAAAAAAAAAAAAAGATAACGTGAAAAAAGAAAAAGAAAGTACAGTATGAAATGTTTTACACTAAGGAGGCTGGAGCCAGGGGTTAGACATAGCGACTTTGGTCTGCAGAAGTACAATCATATGAAGCATTGGAACAGTGGCTGCATGATCTGCCAGGTATTCGTAGCATAAGACCGTGAAATCTACATGAAGCAATTGACCGTTATATGGATTAATACACACAAAAGATAGCCAATTTAGAAATGACTGAAAGGAACATGGATGCATTAGAAACAATGGAAAAAAGAGGCGGGTGGAAAGGGAACGATGGAAACAGTATAACCACCACATACCTAGAACATCTGGCAAGTCCACATATCCTCGATACAGCACATAAAATGTGAGGAAGATGGCAGACATGTAAAACACAATATCTCTTAGGAAGGGACGAGAAGCTGCGGTGAATGGTTTCACCAGTGCGATGCCTCCAGCCACTACGGTGGTGACAAATATACCTGCACCTGGAATAGGCAATAAATATACTACAAATAAACTAGCAAATTGCTTCATAATAATACATACAGGGAAGACGTTCATCAATTCTTAATTTGCAGACATTTTGGAGTCGCTAAAGTTTCTGTATCACGTGAGTTATTCACTTGTAGTGATCTTACATAGTGTTATAGTTACCACCAAACATACCAAAGAGTGCACCTATAGCCAAGCCTGCAGTCCTGGAGTCAGAGAAAGCAGCCACAGCACTGAATACATCAGGGGCACCATTCCCAAAGGCCAAAAAGGTGACACCATGGAAGACAGCGGTTAAGGAGTCAACATCCTCATCAACCTAGTGTCCGAATCAGAAGCTCTAATAATGCATTATATATTTGCTAAGGCAGAGGCAAGGAGCAGCTGTATTCATAGTGATGCATCTCTCTATGCCCCAACATCTTACGCTGTATGGAAGTCGACACTTCTAATAAAGCCTAGCTTTATGCTCTGAAACAAAGCTGCTTTCCAAGTCAGTATAATTGCTTGCACAGAAATTATACCAGTTCATGATCCCAGAGCAGCCACCTTTTCCAGGGAGACATCCTGAACGCCAGGATCCCAAGCAATCAAAATGCCGGCAGACAGAACGCCGACCCACAAGGACTACTCCCAATCGTGGGTGTCCATGACACCCATAGCATGGGAATAGAACTGTGTCGAGCGCAGCGAGCTCGCAAGGGGCTTTGTTGAGCTCGCCCCCCCATCCCCCTTCCCCCAACATTCTGGCACCTGTCTCCCAGCCCCAACCTATGAGACAGGCAAAGGGTTTGTTTTTCCTCGTACACAGACTGGGAAACACAGGGCTTGTATATTGAAGTACTGCCATGTGGCACAGGATGGGGGGCATAATATAGTATAACGTGTGAAGGTATGGATGCATACTTGTTTGAATGATAATAGTGGGAATAATAAGGGTGGAGTGGGGGCACATTTCTTTAGTTGCTTTAGATTACCTTATGCATTGACCGCGCCACTTTAATTCTACTACTATATTCAGCAACATATACTACTCCAACAGTGCAGCAACATACAGTATAATACACCATAAGCTACTCCTAATAGCCAAGTGAAGCATTTAAACATTTAGGAAAGGATACTGCCACATTGTGGGATAGTCTAAGTGTTCTGGAGATTGCAGATAAATTAGGACAAAAGCTGGAAAAGGAAACAAAAAAAGTTTATTACACAAGTTTAATAGAACTCCACAGTGAGGGATTAATGTGCTTATTAATATAATCGGCCATTGAAAATGTATACTGATATTTTCAAACACACACCCGGCCACTGAATTTGGTATACCTGCTCATTAGTGCAAATCTCGAATCTGATAAGAATTTCCCTTGTTTTGATGCATAAAGACATGCAAAATAAGGGAAATATGTCCAGTTGATGTTTAGTCCAAACAGCAAAAAATAAGATTTTACTCACCGGTAAATCTATTTCTCGTAGTCCGTAGTGGATATGGGAACTCCGTAAGGACCATGGGGAATAGACGGGCTCCGCAGGAGACTGGGCACTCTAAAAGAAAGATTAGGTACTATCTGGTGTGCACTGGCTCCTCCCTCTATGCCCCTCCTCCAGACCTCAGTTAGGATACTGTGCCCGGAAGAGCTGACACAATAAGGAAGGATTTTGAATCCCGGGTAAGACTCATACCAGCCACACCAATCACACCGTATAACTCGTGATACTATACCCAGTTAACAGTATGAAATATAACAGAGCCTCTCAACAGATGGCTCAACAATAACCCTTTAGTTAGGCAATAACTATATACAAGTATTGCAGACAATCCGCACTTGGGATGGGCGCCCAGCATCCACTACGGACTACGAGAAATAGATTTACCGGTGAGTAAAATCTTATTTTCTCTGACGTCCTAGTGGATGCTGGGAACTCCGTAAGGACCATGGGGATTATACCAAAGCTCCCAAACGGGCGGGAGAGTGCGGATGACTCTGCAGCACCGAATGAGAGAACTCAAGGTCCTCCTCAGCCAGGGTATCAAATTTGTAGAATTTTGCAAATGTGTTTGCCCCTGACCAAGTTGCAGCTCGGCAAAGTTGTAAAGCCGAGACCCCTCGGGCAGCCGCCCAAGAAGAGCCCACTTTCCTCGTGGAATGGGCTTTTACTGATTTAGGATGCGGCAATCCAGCCGCAGAATGCGCCAGCTGAATTGTGCTACAAATCCAGCGAGCAATAGTCTGCTTAGAAGCAGGAGCACCTATTTTGTTGGGTGCATACAGGATAAAAAGCGAGTCAGTTTTCCTGACTCCAGCCGTCCTGGGAACATAAATTTTCAAGGCCCCGACTACGTCCAGTAACTTGGAATCTTCCAAGTCCCTAGTAGCCACAGGCACTACAATAGGTTGGTTCAAGTGAAAAGCTGATACCACCTTTGGGAGAAACTGGGGACGAGTCCTCAATTCTGCCCTATCCATATGGAAAATCAGATAAGGGCTTTTACATGACAAAGCCGCCAATTCTGACACACGCCTGGCCGAAGCCAAGGCCAATAACATGACCACTTTCCACGTGAGATATTTCAGATCCACAGTTTTAAGTGGCTCAAACCAATGTGATTTCAGGAAACTAAACACCACGTTGAGATCCCAAGGTGCCACAGGAGGCACAAAAGGGGGCTGAATATGTAGCACTCCTTTTACAAATGTCTGAACTTCAGGCATTGAAGCCAGTTCTTTCTGGAAGAAAATCGACAGAGCCGAAATCTGGACCTTAATGGAACCCAATTTTAGTCCCATAGTCACTCCCGACTGTAGGAAGTGCAGAAAACGACCCAGCTGAAATTCCTCTGTAGGGGCCTTCCTGGCCTCACACCACGCAACATATTTTCGCCAAATACGGTGATAATGGTTTGTGGTTACTTCTTTCCTGGCTTTTATCAGCGTAGGAATGACTTCCTCCGGAATGCCCTTTTCCTTTAGGATCCGGAATTCAACCGCCATGCCGTCAAACGCAGCCGCGGTAAGTCTTGGAACAGACAGGGCCCCTGCTGTAGCAGATCCTGTCTGAGCGGTAGAGGCCATGGGTCCTCTGATATCATTTCTTGAAGTTCTGGGTACCAAGCTCTTCTTGGCCAATACGGAACCACTAGTATCGTTCTTACTCCTCGCCTTCTTATTATTCTCAGTACCTTTGGTATGAGAGGCAGAGGAGGGAACACATAAACCGACTGGTACCCCTACGGTGTCACCAGAGCGTCCACAGCTATCGCCTGGGGGTCTCTTGACCTGGCGCAATATCTCTTTAGTTTTTTGTTGAGGCGGGATGCCATCATGTCCACCTGTGGCCTTTCCCAACGGTGTACAATCATTTGGAAGACTTCTGGATGAAGTCCCCATTCTCCCGGGTGTAGGTCGTGTCTGCTGAGGAAGTCTGCTTCCCAGTTGTCCACTCCCGGAATGAACACTGCTGACAGTGCTATCACGTGATTTTCCGCCCATCGGAGAATCCTTGTGGCTTCTGCCATCGCCATCCTGCTTCTTGTGCCGCCCTGTCGGTTTACATGGGCGACTGCCGTGATGTTGTCTGATTGGATCAGTACCGGCTGGTTTTGAAGCAGGGGCCTTGCCTGACTTAGGGCATTGTAAATGGCCCTCAGTTCCAGAATATTTATGTGTAGGGACGACTCCTGACTTGACCAAAGTCCTTGGAAATTTCTTTCCTGTGTGACTGCCCCCCAGCCTCGAAGGCTGGCATCCGTGGTCACCAGGACCCAGTCCTGTATGCCGAATCTGCGGCCCTCTAGAAGATGAGCACTCTGCAGCCACCACAGCAGAGACACCCTGGTCCTTGGGGACAGGGTTATCAGTCGATGCATCTGAAGATGCGATCCCGACCACTTGTCCAAGAGGTCCCACTGGAAGGTCCTTGCATGGAACCTGCCGAATGGAATTGCTTCGTATGAAGCCACCATGTTTCCCAGGACTCGTGTGCAGTGATGCACCGATACCTGTTTTGGTTTCAGGAGGTCTCTGACTAGAGATGACAGCTCCTTGGCTTTCTCCTGCGGGAGAAACACTTTTTTCTGTTCTGTGTCCAGAACATCCCCAGGAACAGTAGGCGTGTGGAAGGAACCAGCTGTGACTTTGGAATGTTTAGAATCCAGCCGTGCTGTTGTAGCACTTCCCGAGATAGTGCTACTCCGACCAACAACTGCTCCTTGGACCTCGCCTTTATAAGGAGATCGTCCAAGTACGGGATAATTAAAACTCCCTTTTTTCGAAGGAGTATCATCATTTCTGCCATTACCTTGGTAAACACCCTCGGTGCCGTGGACAGTCCAAACGGCAGTGTCTGGAATTGGTAATGGCAATCCTGTACCACAAATCTGAGGTACTCCTGGTGAGGAAGGTAAATGGGGACATGCAGGTAAGCATCCTTGATGTCCAGGGATACCATGTAATCCCCCTCGTCCAGGCTTGCAATAACCGCCCTGAGCGATTCCATCTTGAACTTGAATCTTTTTATGTATGTGTTCAAGGATTTAAAATTTAAAATGGGTCTCACCGAACCGTCCGGTTTCGGTACCACAAACAGTGTGGAATAGTAACCCCGTCCTTGTTGAAGTAGGGGCACTTTGACTATCACCTGCTGGGAATACAGCTTGTGAATTGCCTCTAGCACAGCCTCCCTGCCCGAGGGAGTTGTCGGCAAGGCAGATTTGAGGAAACGGCGGGGGGGAGACGCCTCAAATTCCAGCTTGTACCCCTGAGATACTACTTGAAGGATCCAGGGATCCACCTGTGAGCGAACCCACTGATCGCTGAAGTTTTTGAGGCGGCCCCCCACCATACCTGGCTCCGCCTGTGGAGCCCCACCGTCATGCGGCGGACTTGGAAGAAGCGGGGGAGGACTTTTGCTCCTGGGAACTGGCTGTATGCTGCAGCTTTTTCCCTCTACCTCTGCCTCTAGACAGAAAGGACCCGCCTTTTCCCCGTCTGTTTTTCTGGGGTCGAAAGGACTGTACCTGATAATACGGCGCTTTCTTAGGCTGTGAGGGGACATGGGGCAAAAATGCTGACTTCCCAGCTGTTGCTATGGAAACTAGGTCTGAGAGACCATCCCCGAATAACTCCTCACCTTTATAAGGCAAAACTTCCATGTGCCTTTTTGAATCTGCATCCCCTGTCCACTGCCGAGTCCATAAGCCTCTCCTAGCAGAAATGGACAATGCACTTATTCTAGATGCCAGCCGGCAGATCTCCCTCTGTGCATCTCTCATGTATAAGACTGAGTCTTTTATATGCTCTACGGTTAGCAATATCGTGTCCCTGTCTAGGGTGTCAATATTTTCCGACAGGGAATCTGACCATGCAGCAGCAGCACTGCACATCCATGCTGAAGCAATAGCTGGTCTCAGTATAACACCTGTGTGTGTATACATAGACTTCAGTATAGCCTCCTGCTTTCTATCAGCAGGTTCCTTTAGGGCGGCCGTATCCGGAGACGGTAGTGCCACCTTTTTTGACAAACGTGTGAGCGCTTTATCCACCCTAGGGGGAGTTTCCCAACGTGACCTATCCTCTGGCGAGAAAGGGAACGCCATTAGTAACTTTTTAGAAATTACCAATTTTTTATCGGGGAAAGCCCACGCTTCTTCACACACTTCATTTAATTCTTCAGATGGGGGAAAAACTATGGGTAGTTTTTTCTCCCCAAACATAATACCCTTTTTTGAGGTACCTGGGTTTATATCAGAAATGTGTAATACCTCTTTCATTGCCTCAATCATGCAACGAATGGCCCTAGTGGACATTAAATTAGACTCTTCGTCGTCGACACTGGTATCAGTATCCGTGTCTGCCATCTGAGGTAGTGGGCGCTTTAGAGCCCCTGATGGCCTTTGAGTCGTCTGGGCAGGCACGAGCTGAGAAGCCGGCTGTTCCGCATTTGGCATGTCATCAAATTTTTTATGTAAGGAGTCGACACTTGCACGTAATTCCTTCCATAAGTCCATCCACTCAGGTGTCTGCCCCGCAGGGGGTGACATCACATTTATAGGCATCTGCTCTGCTTCCACATAAGCCTCCTCCTCAAACATGTTGACACAGTCGTACCGACACACCGCACACACACAGGGAATGCTCTTAACAGGAGACAGGACCCCACAAAAGCCCTTTGGGGAGACAGAGAGAGAGTATGCCAGCACACACCAGAGTGCTATATAATGCAGGGACTAACTGAATTATGTCCCCCTTATAGCTGCTATAAGTTATACTGCGCCTAAATTTAGTGCCCCCCCCCTCTCTTTTTTACCCTTTCTGTAGTGCAGACTGCAGGGGAGAGCCAGGGAGCTTCCTTCCAGCGGAACTGTGAGGGAGAAATGGCGCCAGTGTGCTGAGGGAGATAGCTCCGCCCCTTTTTCGTCTGACTTTTCTCCCACTTTTTTATGGATTCTGGCAGGGGTAATTATCACATATATAGCCTCTGGGGCTATATATTGTGATTATTTTGCCAGCCAAGGTGTTTTTATTGCTGCTCAGGGCGCCCCCCCCCCCCCCCCAGCGCCCTGCACCCTCAGTGACCGGAGTGTGAAGTGTGTATGAGGAGCAATGGCGCACAGCTGCAGTGCTGTGCGCTACCTTGGTGAAGACGGAAGTCTTCTGCCGCCGATTTTCCGGACCAAATTCATGCTTCTGGCTCTGTAAGGGGGACGGCGGCGCGGCTCCGGGAACGAACACCAAGGACGGGTCCTGCGGTCGATCCCTCTGGAGCTAATGGTGTCCAGTAGCCTAAGAAGCCCAAGCTAGCTGCAAGCAGGTAGGTTCGCTTCTTCTCCCCTTAATCCCTCGTTGCAGTGAGCCTGTTGCCAGCAGGTCTCACTGTAAAATAAAAAACCTAAATTATACTTTCTTTCTAGGAGCTCAGGAGAGCCCCTAGTGTGCATCCAGCTCGGCCGGGCACAGAAATCTAACTGAGGTCTGGAGGAGGGGCATAGAGGGAGGAGCCAGTGCACACCAGATAGTACCTAATCTTTCTTTTAGAGTGCCCAGTCTCCTGCGGAGCCCATCTATTCCCCATGGTCCTTACGGAGTTCCCAGCATCCACTAGGACGTCAGAGAAATTACATTGAAATTATTGTTGAGTATCACAATCAGGGGTGTATCTACCCATTGGCCTGGATGGCACTCGCCAGGGGCGCCAGCTGATCAGGGGGCACCGCCCAACGGTGCCACCCTCGGCCAATGAGTGGAATCCCTTAAGCCGTAGTGTCTGGCAATTCCTTGCCAAGCTGCCTGTGCATTGCCTGGGATGGAGGACGGAGGATCGCTCAGCAGGCAGGAGCTGGCGCCGGTGTCCAGCACCGCAATGCACTACAGGGAAGAAACTGAAAATAAACTACAACTTCCAGCAACCTTTGCTGTCGGGAGCACCCGGCGGCAAGGGCTGCTGGGAGCTGTAGTTTTTTTTCAGTTTCTTTACGTAGTTTGGTGCGGTGCCGAACACCGGCGCCAGCTCCTGCCTGCAGAGCGATCCTCCGCCCTCCATCCCAGGCAGCTTGGCACTGCAGGCAGTGCCAGACACTACGGCTATCTGCTGGGATGTTGTGGGGTTGGGGACTAGGGCTATGTGCTGTGTGGGGAGTCTATGTATGTGCTGGGAGTGGGGGAGACTACTACTATGTGCTAAGGGCGGACTACAGCTATGTGCTGTCAGGGGGATGGGGACTATGGCTATGTGCTTGGGGAGGTGAGGGGCTATGTGTAGGGAGGGGGACTATGGCTGTCTAAGCTGGCAGGGAACTATTGTTATGTGATGGGATGGGGACTACTGTATGACTGTTGGGAGAGGGGGAGACTACGACTATTGATTGGGGAGGTGGGGGCTATGGCTATGTGCTGGGGACTATAACTATATGACTGTGGGTGTATATCTGGCACCGTGAGGGCTTATCTGACACTGTGGGGGCATATGTGTATCTGGCACTGTGGGGGCATATCTAGCACTGTGTGGGCACATCTGGCACCGTTGGGGCATGTGTATCTGGCAACATGGGGGCATATCTGGCAACATGGGGGCATATCTGGCAACATGGGGGCATATGTGTATCTGGCACTGTGGGGTCATATCTGGCACTGCGGGGTCATATCTGGCACTGCGGGGCATGTGTGTATCTGGCACTGTGAGGGCATATGTGTATCTGGCACTGTGGGGGCATATGTGTATCTGGCACTATTGGGGGCATATGTGTATCTGGCACTGCAGTATTGGGGGCATATGTGCATCACGCGCCCATTTTCATTGGCCACACACAGTACCGCAAAAAAAAAAATTCTACTTGCACCACTGGGTTGTGCGCTGCACTGCACCTCTTTGCACTACTATTTGATTATACTACCTGGCCTTGGGTGGCATTGCATCCTCAGCCAGGCCAGGCACTGCTGATGTCTCGTCAGTGTTATAAGAATTACTGTGTGGGCATAATGTGTAAAGGGAACTGCTACTGTGTGGGCATGATGTGTATAAGGGTTACTACTGTGTAGCGTAATTTGAATTGGGGGAACTATTGTATGGTCATGCCCCTTTCTCACAAGATCATGTCCCTTTTCTGCACATGTGCCTTCCCTATTTCAAATATGGGGGGCGCCAGTCCCTTACTTTGCCAGGGGCACTCGGACCCCTAGATACACCCCTGATCACAATAACTGCTCATCTTCCAAGATTTTCACAGAACAATGACTAGAGTTTACAATGGTGCACAAACAAAGCACATTCAGTGAGCAGCAGTTCTGTGGGCGAAAATGCCCTGTTAATGAAATACTGTAGATTAGAGTGAACTGGTGCAAACTGTCACAGGTGACAATAACTCATTTAACGAGGCCCTTACAACAATGTAATGCAAAAGAGCATCTCTGAATGCACAACATATTGAACACTGAAGTGGATAAGCTACAGCAGTAGAAGCTCACACTAGGTTCCACTCCCACCAGAACAGGAAACTGTGGTTACAGTGGGCACCGGCTCACCAAAACTAGACAGTTGTACAGGGGAAAAACTATCTGATCTGAGAATTTTGAGTCAACAACATGAATTGTATCAATCCTGCCTTTTATCAGCAGTTCAGGATGATGGTAGCATAATGGTGCAGGGAATGTTTTCTAGGACCCATAATGCCAATAAGCCTTGTTAAAATGCTATAGCCTACCTGGACATTCTTGTTGCCACAGTCAACCCATCTTCTAATGTCTAATATCAGTAGGATAACTCCATGTTACAAAGTATATATTAGCTCAAGTTGGATACACAAAGATGATGAGCTCAGTGTACTTCAATGGCCTCCACCATAGGTTCTCAAACTCGTAACAATGATTTACCTGACAAACGTTTTTATAATTTTTCTTGCTTTCAGTAACAGAAGTGAAACTCCACTGTGTCACTGGCTGACAGCTATGATAAAGGTATGACAAGCTGTACATTGCAATGTTTATTTTCGTGCCAATTCTGTAGTTTATTTTTAGCTGCCTTTCTGTGTCACCTCCATTACTCTGCACATGTCATGTCAGGCTCTGTTGGTTCCTTATTGTGTTAGTAACCACAGGACTGCTGTCGGCTAGATGTTATTTGGGTGGCAGCCCATTCTTGATACAAGCACAATGTCATTGCGAGAAAAAAACCTCAGCAGTGTTACCACGTTCAGAGTCATTTTAGACTTTTTTTCTTGCCCATTCTTCCACTGAATGGCACAAATATAGGATTGGCACCCTCCCAATTACAATGTCTTCATTCAGGATGCAGCCAATTTCATGTGCGGGGCTGGCACACATAATACAATGGTGAAAACCCAGACAGTAGTTTTGCATAGAGACATGTCATCTTCTATTAAAGTTTACAATTCTATAGAAATAATATGACCTTGTTTCTATTATAGTAGTAAGCGACAACAATATCTTATCTAGTCAAATATTTCTGCATTAGTTAGAGATATGCATTTGTATATTGTATCCTGGTGAGAACTGTATGCTTAAATTGTCATAATTTTTTTTGCTATCAATTAGACCTTCAATTAGAATAGCATTATAGTCTATATTAATTAAATTGTTTAACTCCTACAGGAATGCTTAGAATTATCTTTATGATTCAGACTGTTGGGCTGTAGAAATTGTTCTATTAGAGCAAATACCATTGAATGTACAATTTAATTTCCATCTTCTCTGATAATGGTAAAACAGGTAGGGTTTCCCAGATTAATATTTGCTGTCACAATACTTTGCAAAAAAACAGTGACAATTACTGAAGCTAATCAGTAGACATGGTTGAAGGATACCAAAGATGATACAAACTTCTAGAACAAGAAGAAACAGCAGTTCCTGTGGTCACTGACATGTACTTATACTATCTACTATGTGCAAGTGGGGTTGGGTACAACATGTCGACAGTCAAAACGTCAAGATGACAACCCTTTTCCAATAAGGACATAAGGCGCATGACAAAATGTGGACACAAATCCCCATTATACCACATTTATGCATTTGACTTGAGAGCTCGATGTTATTCCGGTTACAATATATATGAAGCTACCAGTTGGACTTTGTAAAAAAATAATCAGCATTGCAATTGAACAGATCTATGTAGAGTGGAGCCACACATCCAATCCCTTGCAGCCACAAACTATATAGGTCTGCTCAGCTGCAATGCTGATCATTTTTAACAAAGCACAAGGTAAGCTTCGAATAGTGAGAATTCTCCAGCTTTCTATGTAAGGGCAGATAATCTATTCATTGTGCTATCTAACTGCAATGCAACAGGCAATGGGTTTGAATCCCGGGTATGTCAGCATCTTGAAATGTGAAAAAGTAATGTGTGTTACTGAATAACAAAGCGCTCTCAAGTTCATGGATGTTGTATAGGAATTATCAATGGAAGGTGTGGGGGAAGGAGACAGGAACGGTCAGGAGATGCTGTGCTTCAAAAAGGGGGTAAGCTACAAGTGAAAGTAATAAAAACAGAAAATTGACAAGTGCTGGCAACAGTGCTATGTGTGGTGGCACACTCCGCACATACCTAGTTAAGGCCCTGTACAAACCCTCCCTCTAGTGCAGAGGTGGGCAATAAGCGGCCCCCCAGCTGCTGTGGAACATGTCCCAGCATGCCTTCCCTTAATTCTGCCATCAGGGAATGATAAAACTGTGGCATGGCATGCTGGACTGTATAATGTAACAGCAGCTGGAGGGCTGTTTATTGCTCATTCATGCTCTATAGACTAACCCTTACTCCCCCCACCCCATACACACAGCTTTACCTTAACACTCCCATCCACAGCCTGACCAAAATGTTGACATTTTGCCTATCGACATAACGAAAATGTCAACATGTTGCAGGTCTACATTTTCACTATGGTCAACATCATAACAGTCTACATTCTGAATGCGACATTGTTATTTTAGACCTTTTCACTACATTTGATTCAAGAGGTTTAGAAATGACAGCACTGATCAATTACTTATCTCCTTAAAACATTGGACACAGTTGCTATAAAAACAACCGGAGTCCCTACTAACCGGAGGGACTACCCTGTAAACTGAAGGCTAACTTGGAAATACACCAGCCGGTGGCAGCTGCACAAGATTGTTTCACCATATTCTAATTTCTTTCTATGTGGAGTCCAAACAAGAATAAGAAAAATTTACTAAGCAGAGAGTTTGAAATCCCAGTGGATGTGCTGTGGTATCCCCATGTGATTGCATCTTGCAGCTCAAATCAGCCACAAAAACCACACTTTAGAATGCAATTGAATATCTAATGGGAAAACACTGATGGTACTTCACAGTATAGAAAACACAGATTTACTCAGTATCTGTTTTGAAACCCACCAAAAACAAAAAGAAAAAAAAATAGGTGGTTGTGATATAAGAACAAGCTCAAAAAATAGGATTTTAATTACCTACTGGTAAATCCTTTTCTCATAGTCCGTAAAGGATGCTGAGGTTCCATTTAGTACCATGGGGTATAGACGGGTCCCTTGGGAGCCATGGGCACTTTAAGGGTTTAATAGTGTGGGCTGGCTCCTCCCTCCATGCCCCTCCTACCAGACTCAGTCTAGAAACTGTGCCCGAAGAGACGGACATACTTAGAGAGAAGGAAATAGACAGATAGTGGAGAGATTCACACCAGCTCACACTTAATTGAAAAGCCATGCTAACCAGCATGCAACATGAAGAAACCATGCTAACCAGCATGTAACATGAAAAAAACCATGCTATCCAGCATGAAACATGAAGAAACCATGCAACATGAAGAAATCATGCTAAGCAACATGCAACATGAAGAAAACCATGCTAACCAGCAGGAAGCATGAAGAAACCATGACAACCAGCATGAAACAGGAACAGCAACAGCTGAACCAATACTTAACCAAGTAACAATGCAGGAAAACGAAGCACCGGGCGGGCGCCCAGCATCCTCTATGGCAGTGATTTTCAACCTTTTTTTACTTGCGGCACACCAAACAATATTTTAAAATTGCCAAGGCACACCATCAGTTCCCCACAGAAAAACAAAACAAAACACACATTGGCCCTCACAGTAAAAAAAAAAAATCCACACATACATTGGCTTACACAGAAAAAAAACAATCACAATGCTACCCACTTAAATCATGTTGCTCAATACATAATCCTATTGCTCCCCACATAAATCAATCACATTGTTCCCCACATAAATCATGTTGCTCACACATAAATCAATCACATTTCTCCCCACATAAATCCTATTGCTCTGCACATGAATTATTCACATTATTCCCCCCATAAATCTTTATTCTCCCCACATAAATCCTATTGTTCCCCACAGGAGAAATAAAATAACAAATATTAGCCCATACCGGTCAGCTGTCCTCCTCCCTGTCCCTCAGTGGCGGGGATTGTTCATACTGGAGTGCTGAGAATATTGAGCAGAGGGCGGTCGGGCAGGTGTGGATGTGGGTGGGCAAAGAAAGCTGTGTATGCAGGCAGGAACTGGAAGATGTGTATGCAGGCGGGTGGGCTGGCTGGGTGGTGAGATGCGGCGGCTGTGACTTATGATATCACACCATCGTGTCTTCAAGGCATAGGTCACGGCCGGAGCACGACTGATCCTCTAAGAGCCCGGGCCAACAGTTCACTCTGAAGGTGCAGGAAACTGCTCTGGCTTCGTGGCACACCTTGCAACTGGTCGCAGCACACTTGTTGAAAAAGCCTGCTCTACGGACTACGAGAAAAGGATTTACCAGTAGGTAATTAAAATCCTTTTTTCGCTTACATCCTAGAGGATGCTGGGGTTCCATTTAGTACCATGAGGATGTACCAAAAGCTCCCAGTACGGGAGGGAGAGTGTGAAGGTTCCTGCAAAACTGACTGACCAAACTTTAGGTCCTCGGAGGCCAAAGTATCGAACTTGTAGAACTTAGCAAACACGTTCGACCGTGACCAAGTAGCTGCTCGACAAAGCTGTAAAGCCGAGACATCCCGGGAAGCCGCCCAGGAAGAACCCACTTTACGAATAGAGTGGGCCAGAACCGATCATGGAATCAGCAAGCCTGCCGTAGAATAGGCATGCTGGATAGGAAGGCCGATCCAGCGAGAAAACGTCTGCTTAGAAGCAGGAACCCCAATCTTGTTGGGATCATAAAGGACAAACAGTGCGTCCAACTACCTGTGACGAGAAGTTTTCTACACCTACATCCCCAAAGCCCCTACAACATCCAAGGACTTTGAGGGAATTGAGGCGTCAGTAGCCACTGGCACCACCATAGGTTGGTCGATATGAAAAGCCGACATAACCGTTGAAAGAAAGAGCCGACACGTACTGAGCTCAGCTCTATCCTCCTGGAAAAACAAACACGTCTTGCAGATGCCAAAGCCAACAGAGTGATAGCCTTCCAAGTAAGAAACCTTACGTCCACCTCCTGTAAAGGCTCAAACTAATCCGTTTGCAGGAACTGCAGCTCCACATTAAAATCCCAAGGTGCCGTAGGAGGCACAAAGGGTGGTTGGATGCGCAGAACCCCTCTCAAGAATGTCTGAACCTCCGGGAGAGCAGCCAATTGTTTCTGGAAGAAAATGGACAAGGCTGAAATCAGGACTTTTATGGAGCCCAAGCATAGGCCCACATCCACACCTGCTTGCAGAAAGAGGAGAAACCGTCCTAGTTGAAACTCCACCATAGGAAACTTCTTGGAATCACACCAAGACACATACTTTTTCCAAATCCAATGGTAATATTTAGACGTTACTCCCTTTCTAGCCTGGATCAGAGTAGGAATGACTTCGTTCGGAATGTCCTTCCGAGCTAAGATCTGGCGTTCAACCTCCATGCCATCAAACATAGCCGTGGTAAGTCTTGATAAGCGAACGGCCCCTGTGGAAGAAGGTATGCGCGAAGAGAAGAGGCCTCGGATCCTCCAGGAGTAATTCCAGCAGATCCGCATACCAAGCCCGTCTTGTCCAGTCCGGAGCAATGAGGACTGCCCGAACTCATTTTCTTTTTATTAGTTTGAGAACCTTATGATGAGTGAAAGTGGAGGGAACACATACACTGAGTGGAACACCCACGGAATCATCAGTGCGTCCACCGCCACTGCTTGTAGGTCTCTCGACCTGGAACAGTACCTCCGAAGCTTCTTGTTGAGGTGGGAGGCCATCATGTCTATTTGAGGTACACCCCAACGACATGTTACCTCTGCGAACACCTCCGGGTGGAGACCTCATTCTCCTGGATGGAGATTGTGTCTGCCGAGGAAGTCCGCTTCCCAGTTGTTCACTCGCGGAATGAAGATTGCCAACAGCTCCACCGTATGCTTTTCTACCCAGAGGAGGATTCTTGTTACCTCTGACATTGCCGCTCTGCTCTTTGTTCCGCCCTGTCGGTTTATGTAGGACACCGCCATTACATTGTCCGACTGAACCTGTATGGCCTGAGAAGATGTGCCGCTTGTAGAAGGCCATTGTATACGGCCCTTAGTTCCAGAATGTGTATCGGAACGATGGATTCCAGACTTGACCACTTTCCTTGGAAGTCTTCCCCTTGGGAGACTGCTCCCCAAACTCTGAGACTTGCATCCGTGGTTAGAAGGATCCAATTCTGAATCCTGAACCTGCGGTCCTCGAGAAGGTGAGAAGTTTGCAGCCACCAGAGGAGTGAAATTCTGACTTTCGGCGACAGACGTATCCGCTGGTGCATGTGAAGATGAGATCCCAATCATTTGTCCAGGAGATCCAGTTGGAAGGACCGTGCATGAAATCTTCCATACTGTAGAGCCTCGTAGGAGGCAACCATCTTCCCCAGAAAGCGAATGCACTGATGAACCGATATCCGGGCAGGCTTCAGGACATCCCGGACCATTGATTGGATCACCAATGCTTTCTCCACCGGTAGACAGACCCACTGCACTGCAGTGTCGAGAATTATCCCAGGAAGGACAGTCTCCATGTCGGTTCCAAATGTGACTTTGGAAGGTTCAGGATCCACCCATGATCCTGGAGCAGTCGAGTTGAGAGAGCAATGCTCTGTAATAGCTTCTCCCTGGAAGATGCTTTTATCAGCAGATCGTCCGAATATGGAATTATGTTCACTCCCTGCTTGCGGTGGAGTAGCATCATCTCTGCTATGACCTTGGTGAACACCCTCGGTGCTGTGGAGAGGCCAAATGGCAGCGCCTGGAACTGATAGTGACAGTCCAGCAGCGCAAATCTCAGATAAGCCTGGTGAGGCGGCCAGATTGGAACATGAAGGTACACATCCTTGATATCCAGGAATTCCCCCTCCTCCAGACCTGAGATCACCGCTCTCAGAGACTCCCTCTTGAATTTGAATTCCCTCAATTAGAAGTTCAATGACCTTAGTTCTAATATCGGCCTTACTGAACCATCCGGTTTCAGAACCACAAACAGGTTGGAGTAATAACCTTTGTTTTTTAGGTGAGGTGAAACTGTAACAATTACTTTTGTTTGCACCAATTTTTGAATGGATTCCTGTAGGATTGCACTTTTTGACCGCAAAGCTGGTAAGCCTGATTTGAAGAATCTGTGAGGTGGGATTTCCAAAAAATCCAGTCTGTAACCCTGGGCAACAATATCTTTTATCCATGGGTCTAGGCAAGAGGACGCCCAGATGTGACTGAAATCGTCTTGCTCCCACCTGGCCGATCAACAGGCTGGGAGGTCAGCCGTCATGCTGAAGACTTGGAGGAAGCAGAACCTTTAGAGGACGTTGGGGGAAAATCCAGAAAACCTGCTCTGCCAGGTTCCTGGGAACCTGACAGAGCAGGTTTTCTGGATTTTCCCCCAACGTCCTCTAAAGGAAGTGGAGGAACCTTTATGTTTAAACCTTGCGGTTTGAAGGGATTGCAGTGTAGGTGTAGGATCTAATTCTGTGCAGCTGTGGAAGGAAGATATGTCGACTTACCCGCAGTTGGCTCGGCTATACACGTATCCAGTGCATCTCAACTGGCCTTACCTGTGAAGGGCGGACTCGCCATATCTTTCTTGGATTCTGTATCCACAGTCCATTGGTGTAGCCACCGTCCCCTGCGTGACGAAACTGCCAGAGCAGTGGTCCCTGCGTTACGCAGGCCAATCTCCTTCATGGCCTCCAGCCGTGAAGTCTGTAGAATCCTGTATGCGACATAGAAACAAGTACATGTCACTCCTACACATAGAATCTAAATCATCAAGTAAGGAGCCTGACCATGCTACAATAGCCCCAGAGATCCACGCCATAGTGGGTTTCTGAGTCCACCTGCAGCAGTGTACAGTATTAGAAAGTAGTCTCATCTGCGATCAGCCCTTACGGAGGTTGTACTAGGGACAGGTAACACCAACCTTCTTTAACTATCTAGATACTCTTTAGGGATTTAGATTTTTTCTCTGGGTGTACTCAGGTTTTCCCAAAAAAGGAGATTAACTCCCTAAATGCTGGGAAGGCAACCGAGGGTTCCTTTATTATATTTAAATAATATTCCTCATCCCTAACAGCTCATATGTTGCACCCCTCATATGTCTTGCATTATTCGGGCAAGTGTACGCTTTATATGGTACATAGGTGTGAGAAGCATAGCTGTGGGATTTGAATCCTTATACATCAAATCCACCCCAGACTTCTCAAAACTGTGGCTCCTTCCCAGTATGGGATATAGTTGAAGAAATATAGGTTATAGTACACCCTATGGAGTATTCCTGCACTTAAGTTGATTATACTGGCCTGAGGTATTTAGTAGCTAACAGCAGGATTAGTGCCTGTTAGCAGGGTTTGACCAGTGTAGGGTGTTTGCGCTGGTCCAGGACGCCCCTCACAGCGCAGCACACTAAGTGCCGCTGAGCCTTCTGGAGCGCAGCCTGTCAGAGCTGCGCTCCCACCCTTGTGCTGCCATTCCCGCCGGCGACCCACTTCCCGGGCCGCCGGCGCTGTACTCACCACTCTTCTTTCTTTTGGCTCTGTTAGGGGGTGGCGGCCGTGCTGCGGGAGTGAGTGGTCGCCTCGTGGGCTTGCGATCACCACCCTCAGGAGCTCAGTGTGCTGTCAGCGGAGATAGAGAACCATTAACTTCTAGAGTTGGTTCCTACTACCCCCCTAAGTCCCACGAAGCAGGGAGGCTGTTGCCAGCAGCCTGCCTGTGCCTAACTCAGAAAATAATAAAACTAGAAAAACTCCTAAGAGCTCCCCTAGCTGTGACCGCCTCCTCCGGGCACATTTTCTAAACGGAGTCTGGTAGGAGGGGCATAGAGGGAGGAGCCAGCCTACACTATTAAACTCTTAAAGTGCCCATGGCTCCCAAGGGACCCATCTAACCCCATGGTACTAAATGGAACCCCAGCATCCTCTAGGACGTAAGAGAAAAGAGTTTCTGCTATCTGGTCATTGAGAAGGAGAGGCATCCCATTATACTTAATGGGGCAAAAGAAATCAAGCAAACAAGACGAGGGGTAAAGTCAGCAAGACAATGAACCAAAACATACCTCAAAATAAATCAAGTACATTTAAGGTTTTGAAAAGGTACCTACATTAGGAAGGTGTTAAGCAGTGAATGCAAGAAGACCTAAGTATATTCTGAACTAGGAGAGTTCTGTAGACCTTTTACTGCAGTATAGTAGAAGCAGGATCGCTTTGGCAGAGCTTTTTATATAGCTCTAACACTTCCCAATATCTCTTCACTAAGACTCATCACACATAAAACCCTCCTTAATCCACAACTGAAAATGCAAATGGAGAGACCTTTGAAGTGCCTCCTAAAAAGTTATTATGACACTCTCAACAGTAGGGTGGGCAATCTCGGGATCGGCAGGAGTCCGGGATTTGAGGCCAAAAATGCCGGGATTGGAGCCTCCAATCCTGGGATTCACGGGATTAAGCTGCGCATGCACATTATGTTGTTTTTTTTGGCCAGGCAGCGCCGCTGAGCACTAGCGCTTAGCCTCAGACGATCCCGGCTGCCCTGCTGTGTGCGGCGTGACATCTTCGAGGTCAAACTGCGCAGACCCATCCCAGCTGGGTCCGCCGCGCCAGGCCCTCCAGCATGCCCACTATCATAGTGAGCAGAAGAAGATGCTAGAGCTGTGAGTGACACACTAGCTGCGGCTAGCCCTCACTGCCAATTGCCAGCTCTGCTGCAGTCCTGCCTCTGGACCTTGGGGGCCCCTTTACTCCACAGTGAGTACATTGAACTAGTGGGGTAAATTAAAGTACAGTTCGATCCCGGGATTGGAAAAAAAAAATGGCCCGGGATTGGCCTCCCTACTCAACAGGAAGGGCAAAAACAGAGTAACTCAAATGGTTCCTTCTCCATATTTATTATTTATTTAGTTTCTTATATAGCGCAGCAAATTCCGTTGCGCTTTACAATTGGAAATAACAATGATATAACAAAACTGGGTAATAACAAAATAGTCAGAGGTAGGAAGGCCCTGCTCGCAAGCTTACAATTTATAGGGAAATAGGCATGTATATACAAGTAAAGGTGCTATCTACTGCATAGTTGTTCGTCAGATTGCAAAGGTTCTTGGTGGGCTGTATGATATGGTAATACAGCAATGATGAACCGGGTTCGAGAGGAAGGGAAAGTGAAGAATGAGAAGACGTGAGGATGTGTGTGGACTGTGCAGAGTGGATGCAATTTGATTGGAAGGTTTATGAAAGTTATGTGGGCGGTTAAGGAATTTGATATGCTTGCCTAAAGAGGTGAGTTTTCAGGGAACGCTTGAAGGTTTGGAGACTAGAGGAGAGTCTTATTGTGTGTGGTAGGGCATTCCACAGAGTGAGTGCAGCCCGATGAAAGTCCTGCAATCGTGAGTGGGAGCGAGTAATGAGTGTGGATGAGAGATGCAGGTCTTGTGAAGAGCGAAGAGGTCAGGTTGGGAGATATTTTGAGATAAGCGAAGTGATGTATGTTGGTGTAGTTTGGTTAATGGCCTTGTGTGTGAGTAAAAGTATTTTATATTGAATACGGTAGAATACAGGTAACCAATGGAGGGACTGACAGAGTGGATCTGCAGACGATGAACGTACAGCGAGGAAGATTAGCCTCGCAGCTGCATTCAGAATGGATTGTAGTGGTGAGAGTCTCGTTTTGGGAAGACCAGTTACGAGACTATTGCAATAATCAATCCGGTAGATAATGAGAGCGTGGATTAGAGTTTTAGCAGTGTCTTGTGTAAGGTATGGTCGTATTTTGGATATATTTTTTAGATGTATGTAACATGATCTTGAGACAGATTGAATGTGGGGAACAAAGGACAGATCAGAGTCAAGGATGACACCTAGGGTAGATAGTCGAGTTTTCAACAGTGATAGAGATATCAGGTTGGAAACTACTACTGGCCGGTGGAAATATAATTAACTCTGTCTTTGAAATATTAAGTTTGAGGTGGCGAGATGTCATGCAGGATGAAATGGCAGAAAGGCATTCAGTGACACAGCCCAGTACAGATAGGGACAAGTCAGGAGAGGATAGGTAGATTTGAGTATCATCTGCGTACAGATGATACTGAAATCCAAAAGAGCTGATTAGTTTACCAAGAGATGAGGTATAGATAGAGAAAAGCAGAGGACCCAAGACTGAGCCTTGCGGTACTCCAACTGAAAGAGGTAGCGAAGAGGAGGTAGATTCAGAGAAGCAAACACTGAAGGAGCGATTAGATAGGTAGGATAGGAACCAAGAAAGGGCTGTGTCTTTAAGACCTAGGGATGGTAGTGTTTGTATGAGAAGAGAGTGGTCAACAGTGTCAAATGCAGCAGATAGATCTAGAAGAATAAGTAGTGAGTAGTGGCCTTTAGACTTCGTAGTGACCAAATCATTAACCACTTTAGTCAGTGCTGTCTCTGGAGTGTTGGGAACGGAAGCCTGACTGAAGTGGGTGCAATAAAGTGTGTGAGTTAAGAAAGTGTGTGAGTCGAGTGTAGGCACGTCTCTCAAGTAGCTTAGAGAGACAAGGGAGCTGAGAGGTAGGGCGGTAGTTTGAGAGAGCGTTAGGGTCAGAATTTGTATTTTTTTTAAACAGGAGTAATCACTGCATGCTTGAAGAGTGAAGGAAAAATACCAGTAGAGAGAGAGAGAGATTGCAGATGTTAGTTAAGGTAGGGATGAGCACCAGAGACAGAGCTTTACTTATTTGTGAGGGTAAAGGATCGAGAGGAGAGGTAGTAGAGAAGCAGGATGAGAAGAGTGATGATACGTCATCTTCATTTATGGGATCAAATGAAGAGAGAGTGCCAGAGGGCTCAGGTAAAGAACGGAGCAGGTCACTGGCTGCCGAAGTGCATACCATTTCATCTCGGATCTTATCAGTCTTCTCCTTGAAGTAGGAAGCAAGATCCTGTGCCTTGATAGTGGCTGGTGGGGTAGGTGAGGGAGGATTCAGAAGTGATTTAAATGTATTAAAGAGTCATTTGGGGTTAGAGGCTTGAGCAGAGAAAAGAGTTTGGAAATATGTTTGTTTGGCAGTGTCCAGGGCATTTCTATAAGAGTGGTAGACAGTCTTAGATGTGAGGAAGTCACTTGAAATACGAGATTTCCGACACTGACGTTCAAGTTTTCACGTGAGTTTTTGTAGTTGTCTTGTTAATTTGGAGTGCCATGGTTGACATCTAGGCCTACGTGGAGTGTGATGGGTAGCTGGAGCCACTTCATCAAGGGCTAGTTCTAGAGTCTCGTTCAGGTGTGATACAGCCATCTCAGGAGAGGTGAATGCAGAAATTGGTGAAAGCAGTTGTTGGAGTGAAGTGGAAAGTTCTTGAAGATTAACTGTGTTAATATTTCTGCAGGTTTGAGCAGGATTGGAGGACTTCAGCAACATAGAGTTTGAATTAACGGAGGAGAGCATGCAGGTGATAAGGTTGTGATCTGAGAGGGGGAAAGGAGTGTTAGTGAGTTCAGAGACGGAGCATAGTCTGGTGAATACTAGATCAAGGCAGTGGCCCTTCTGATGAGTAGAGGAGTCAATCCATTGGGAGAGGCCAAGAGAGGAGGTTAGAGAGAGTAGTTTGGAGGTGCGAGCAGCAGATTTTGGACAATCAATAGCAATATTAAAATCACCCATGATAATGGTGGAGATGTCAGAGGATAGGAAGTGAGGGAGCCAGGCAGAAAAATCTTCCAGAAATTGTTGGGGATGCCCAGGTGGGCGGTAGATAGTTGCAACACGCAGAGAGAAAGGAGAGTAAACCCTAATGGAATGTACTTCAAATTATGTAAATGTGAGTGATGGAACTTGTGGTAGAACAATGTATGCAAAAGATTGGGAAAGTAAAAGTCCAACTCCTCCTCCTTTATGGTTACCAGGCCTGGATGTGTGTGTAAAGTGAAGACCACCATGTGACAGTGCTGCAGAGGAGAACTCATACAAGGTATACAATAGGTTGTATCTGTTTTCTCACAAAGCTGCATAAAATATGCAGCCCTTCATCTCCTCATTGTTGGATTAGAGGGTTATTTTCTCCATAACTGGTGGGCCTGCCCCAGAATGTTCATATTCTGGCACAGTGTATCTAGGGGGTTATTCAGAGATGGATGCAGATCTTGCATCCTGCAGCAAAATCCATCTACTCACATGCTGGGACCCGCCCAGCATGTCTGTGGCGCCACCCCGTCATGCGCTCGCAATTTAATTACAAACACATCAATTTAAGGTCAACCTCTGCCAGCTGGCAGGTGGTCCAGCACCATTTTTCTTTATCAGAGAGACTGCATGACTTCAAGCAGCCACCCCGAAAATATTCCTGCCACATCCCCATTTTGTACGCCACGACTTCCGCAATGCCAAAACACCCCCCCCCCCCACACCTCCAGGATGCGGCCGCACATTGAAGGGTGGTGCATGCTCACTATTGCCAGTGAGCGTGTGCAGATCAGATGAATGCGGCTGTTGCGTACAGACGCACGGCTGCGTCCATCTCTGAATCCCCCCCAATCTCAATCTATCCTTCTTGGCTTGCAGCTAATCAGACCGATATGCGGAACTACTGGTCATTCCAGATTCCAAAGCAGCCAAACGCCTGGTGACCAGCCAAAGGAACACCATGATGCTTATGGCAATAATACAACAGACCGGGTGGTCTTCTGTTTGCCGGCGGTCGGGCTCCCGGCGCTCAGTATACCGGCGCCGGGAGCCCGACAGCCGGCATACCGACAATTATTTTCCCTCGTGGGGGTCCACGACCCCCATAGAGGGAGAATAAAATAGTGTGGCGCGCGTAGCGCGCCACCGTGCCCGTAGCGTGGCGAGCGCAGCGAGCCCGCAAGGGGCTCATTTGCGCTCGCCAAGCTGTCGGTAAGCCGGCGGTCGGGCTCCCGGCGCCGGGATGCTGGTCGCCGGGAGCCCGACCGCCGGCCAGCCGTAGTGAACCCCAACAGACCTACATCCCAGAATAATTCATCCCTAAGACTTTCAGCCCTTCTTTAAGTATAATTCAAATCAAAAGAACACTACTGAGATCCCATCACCAATTTGTAGTATACTTTAGCATTTCTGTATACTACTTGTCACTGAATAAGATATAGGGGCTGATTCAGACCTGATCGCTGGGCTGCAAAGCTTTGCTGTCCTGCGTTCAGATAGGCGCTGCCTCCAAGGAGAGTGTAAATTCACCGTGCAAGTGTGCAATCCCATGTGTACACAGAGCTGCAAAAATCCACTTTGTGCAGTCTCTGCGCAGCCCAGGACTTACTCCTACAGTGCGATGAGAAGAGGCTGATCGGGGCCAGAGCTGACGTCAGACAATCTTCATAAAAATGCTTGGAATTGCCTGCGTTTTTCCAGACACTCCCTGTAAACAGTCAGCCACCCACAAACAGCCTCTTCCTGTCAATCACCTTGCCAACGCCCATTCGTTCTGATTTTTCACACCATCCCGTCGCTGACCGGCGATGCCCGTTGTTGTCCGACGTGCGTGCACATTGCGGTGCATATGCATGCGCAGTCAGGACCCGATTGCCCGCTGTGCAAAAACAGCAGCGATCAGGTCTGAATGACCTCATAGATCCTTGGAAGTCCAAACTTCACAATCTACCATTTACCTCACCCGACACTAGTCCATTTTATCTGCCACATGCCCACTATAAATGATCATATATGTTACCGTTAAACTATACAGATATAATAGTAGTACAACACTGGATGAGACTACGAGTCAGCTCAGCTGCGGTCTACTTAGCTGCATTATCCATCCACTCTCCTCTTCTGCTGTACAACAATTACTTAACTTAAGATTTGTTGCTACATACTAAAATGAAAGTAAAGTAAAAAAAAAAGAAAAAATTGGTGTTATGCAAGGTGAAGGGAGATAAAACAAAACCTAATGTAAGAATGGAAAGTCTCTTTGCGGACTACATAAAATGTCTGGAAGCGAATACTTCTGGCACTGGAGCGGATGGGCCTAATTTATGTTTGTATGCAATGCCAAATTTCACGCAACTAAGCAATTACCGGTAGACTGCGCATGTACCGCGATCATACTGTGCACGCACCGTGATTGCACACGCCAAGGTACCTTGACGATGCGGCTTGCAGTGAGAATTTAAACTGTGATTGACAGGAAGGGACCGTTTGTGGATGGTAACGGGGAGTGGCGCAAAAATGCAGGCATGTCACAACAGTTTTTAGGGCATGTATCTGCCTTCGGCTGCTACCACGTATGTAGATAAAAATGGCGCCAGCACTGCTACTGCTGTGGCCAGTCTGTGGGGTAAATTTACTAATGTTCGATTTTGGATTTGATTTTATGGTCAATTTAAATAGACTGAAAATGAATTTTAAATGACCTCAAATCCCTCATTTACTATTTTGCATTCGATTTTGAAATCAAATTCAATATGGGTAAATTTTGAGTAGTGATTTTTTGTTCGGTTTAGGAAATCCTTTTCAAAATCATCTAAAATTTAGTTTTAATATAAGAAAATTGAATTGCATTCACCTAAATTGAATGCAATATCGAATATAAAATTGGAAAACATCCTAATTTATTCCTATTGGTCCAAATATATCACATGCAAGAAGCTGCTCCTCTAATCCTGGTTTGCGTACATCTCCAGTGGTGGGGCACCTGCACATGTACAGGACCCGTTCCGTGCATGTGCAGAACAGGTCCTCCTGCATCATAGCACACAGTGCCTCCTAAGCTGCAGCCTGTTTCGGTTTAAGGTCAAGAAGTCAAAGACGCAGGATCTGCTCTGTGTCCATCTCTGAATGAGGCTCATAATTCCAACAGCCACAGTGAACCACATGGGTCCTATTTATTAGTGATGTGTGCAGATCCGAAGTGTTTCTTGATTTCTTTTATAATTGATAAAACCATCATCTAAAACCATGTAATTTTGACATGTCATGTTTGTACGCATTGGCTGATAATCACGCGACAGAGCGCTAATCAGCAGACTGCGCATGTGCTGCATTCACAATGTGCATGCACAAAAGTGCCACTGACCTTCAGCTCGCAACAAGGATTTCATCGCAAGATGATTGACTGGAGGTTTTTAACAAGGAATTAATGGAGTGTGGTTGAGAAAAAACAGGCATGTCAAGGGCCTTTTTCGGGGAAGGGGGGCGTGTATCTGCTGACTGCTGCAAGCTTGTGCATACAGAAACATGGCGCTACTGCTGTGTTCAGCATGCATAGCAATAGACCAACCCTAGCTCAGATGTTCCTCGTTTTTGCATGTAGTCTGCGAATGTGTTCGCAAGGACAATTAAGTTTGCAATGGCTTCGGTTGGAGTCTTGTTTCATTTCTGGGCATCAGCAGCACTTGCTAACATTCGTACTTCTGTAGCCTAGGAAAATCACACTTGCTAATGCATTAGCTTATAAACATGAATTACGCCCAGATGATTTACAGTATTATTAATATCTGGCCTGATTCATTGACGCTATGGTGACTGCAACTGAGATTGTACACGTTGCGGATATGTGAAATTCATTTAAAAACCCAGCAGGCCTGGAAAGCACAGAGACGTCCAGCGGAGCAGTCACAAATGCACAGCACCTGCGTACACATTCCCAGTGCACACTCACATCCTTCAATAATCGGCAGCTAGATTAAATCAATGGAAACGCAGCATGGCATCCTGAGCAGACATGCCAGAGGCACTCCGAGTACAGATCTGCAGGTAGACCCAGCGACATGCCCCAAATCTGATCGCAACAAGCCTGTGTTTTTGTCACCACTCCCCCATCAAGCCCCACAAACCATACCTTACTGTCAATCATTCTGCATCAAAGTAAATGGTGCAAGTGGCATTGCTATTATGCAAGGGCGCAAGCGCATCATTGCAAAATCATTAGCATAGCGTCCATCATCTCTACTTTTGTATGTCTCATAATGAAGGTTTAGGTCTAAGAATGTTGTTTAGAAGCTCAAATCGCCTGTTGGTTATTAGTCTATTATTTGTCTATTATTATTTTTGGGGATTTGAAGTTCGATTTTCAAGTCGTATGTTAGTAAATCAGGGGATCAAATATTAGTCTAAGGAAAAACATTGACGTTTTGCCAATATTCGATTTTGAGAGGGATTTGTATTTATATTCGATTTTACATTCAGTTTTGAATTTTGTAAATCTCAAAATGCAAAATCCAATTAAAAAAATTCACCCAAAAAGATCGATAATGGAACATTAGTAAATACACCCGTGTAACCACGGACTCACTCGGGAGTCGAAGTTCCTTATTATTGCGTCAATGCTGCATATATGTGTACGCAGTTGCTGATGACTTTGCAATGGCTCCAGTGTGCGTCTCTATATTCTGGACAGCAGCTTCACTTGCCAGGATTATCAAGTCTGTAGCCATGTGCATGCAAACATAAATTATACCGTACATTAGGTAGTAACGGACATGATGCACAAACATTTGCACATGATACATATACATTATTGAAGCTATTAGGCACATAGTACTTCCGAATCAACATGTATAGAAATGTCTTAACTCTGCAGAGATTGTGCTAATCATTTTTCCATAGACAATCAGTGATAAATGCAATTTTACCAGGTGACCAATCTGTTGCATGTAGCGTATATAGTAGTTTGTGAGAACATGTGCTAAATGCTTAGTGCCTCCATTCTTTTACAGTATATGAAAAAGTAACAGTGTTCATATACTGGTTTATAATAATGCATTTTAACTGACAACAGCCTAAGATCTGTGTGTTTCTTTATAGTTAAATGATTGTTTTGAGATTACCGTATTTTATTATTGTCGTAGGGTAGGTGTACAGAAGCCCCAACAGTAACAAAAATCCATACTCACCCTGGTTAAGTCGTGTTTAATATTTCTGAATATCACAGTATATCCAGAGCGGGAGAGCCAATTCTCATCGAAGTGCTGCAATGGTACTCGGCTGCACATATCACCAAATATTATAATAGCCACACATCGATAATTTTCTTGTGCGTAAATAACAATGCATACAAATTGCAATGTTACTCGTGCAAAGTACTTTCACCCGACCATTTCTGAAGCCACTTTGCAGGGAACAGTCTCCCATATAGAGTGATGAGTCTACATTTAATGGGTGTGGTGTGTTAGATAGAATAGACTTAGGTCAACAGTGTCTAGGTCGACCACTATTGGTCGACAGTAAGTAGGCTGACATGGTTTCTAGGTGGACAGGGACTCTGTCGACATATACTAGGTCAACATGAAAAAAAGTCGACATGAGTTTTTACACTTTTGGGGTATCGTTTTCTTCGTAGAGTGACAGTGAACTCCAATTAGTGCACCATGTCACCTCGCATTGGGCAAGGTGCCTCGCTCCGCTCGCCCTAGTTCAGGCAAGGTTACCGTTCCCACTTGTAGTCCACGTGGATCGTAAAGTATGAAAAAGTTCAAAAACTGGAAAAAAAAAAAGAAGTGAAAAGCAATGTCGACCTACTTACTGTTGACCAATAGTGGTCGACCTATATACTGTTGACCTAAGTCTTGTCGACCTAGACCGGATCCCACATTTATTAGAGTTAAAGAAACCTTCACCTGTAAACAGCGAAGATAAAACCATCTAGAAAAATAAAAGTCTACATAAGCTGGGAGCAATGTAATGTTTGCCTGTTTAGTGTGTATTGTATGAAAAAAAAACAAAAAGACCCCATAGAATACTTACAACTTTTCTGCAGTCACTGCAAGAATAATGAAGAGGTAGAGGAGCCACAGGGCCTGTCCAGGGAAAGAGGACAAGATCAGATAAACGCCATAATATTAGCTACAAACAAAACATATGGCAACAATATATTGCAGCTATTTTCTCTTTCAATACAAATCACAGGATGGAGCACATTAACTGCCAGGAGCTGGCCCTAACACAGTATTGCAAAAAGATATCTGGTGGGGAAAATTGATTATTGTATGGGTGTTTCATTTCAGGACACTGGCCAAGTGCATACCCTCCAACTGTACCTTTTTAGCAGGTACAGTACCTTTTCTTTATAGTCTGTACAGATTTTTGGCTCTCAAATTCCCGTTGAAAGTATAGGGAAAGGTGCGTGGCCACACCCCATCATCCGTAGCCATGCCCCTTCTTCTAATTTGTACCGATTTGTATGTGTAAAATGTTGGAGGGTATGCAAGTGATGCATGTGGGAAGAAATCTGAACACAAAGTTAATGCAGGAAAGTAATCTCTCCCTGGTTTCTAATCCATATAATTTTCAGTCATATTTACATACCTACTGGTAGGTTCAATCGCAAGTATAGCCTTTTAACATCACCTACCATAAAGGTGGTGGGGCCGGATGTGGAGGGATCCAGGAAATGTCTACTGATGTGGTGGGACCCAGCACAGGCTGTGGGTGTGGTGGCTGGTCTGGTTCCTGGAGGATCCAGTCTCTATCAGTTATGGCCGTAGGGCAGTTGTGCTCCATTTAAAAAATGGCGCCACGAGTTGAAATTGGCTTACTGGGGACGTCATTATTGAAGTCCAAGATGGCTACAGAGTGTCAATCACAGCTCACCATGTCATCTTAGGCTGGCTAATATTAGCAGGGGAGGAGCAGGCAAGAATTCCTGAAGGAAGATGATTTTGGAAGTCCTGGGGGATGGCGGAAATGCAAAACAGCTGACAGGCAGTCGCCCCCCAGGTGAAGGTGCTGTTCAATAAATTACTAAAACAATTGATGTCCTACCTTTATTTGAAGATTTTCTTTACTAGGGGACTACAGGTGCGAGTGGGCTCTAATGTATAGGCATGCTGGCACTTGTTGTTCCACAAATGCTGGCATGTCAGGGCAGGCTTGCTGGGACCTATGGGCACCCTACAAAGAATATTAACATACTACAAACCCCACTCCCGCCACAACCAGGGACGGTTGTTGCACAGAAGGTAGGACCCCATTTTTATTTTGAGATTCACACTTTCTGAGGATTTCCAACCATTGGCAGACCAGTTTGGATTTGTATACTATGATGGCAAGGAGACACAACACTGTGTGATCCCCCTGCTATGGCATTATCCCCCCCTCAAAAAACAAAATAGAAAAGAGCGGGAACCCCATACCACATTTACCCCTATTTTCGTATACCAGACCAGGCTCAGAGTTTCAGGGCTGGTTATTGATTGGAAGGGGGAACCCAAACATTTTAATAGTTCTCACCCACCCCCAACCCCCCTTCAACATTGTCATTAATACATTCCTCCCTTCTCCCACCACATTATCATTAATAAATCACCTTCCCCACCACCAACCAAAATTATGATTTTAGCACATTGTTTCAGCAGATGCAGATGAGAGCTCTGCTGAAAAACTGCACAAGTGTGTACACATGGATTGGATGTAGAATCTGCAACCAGATCTGCAGTAGGTTTGTATAAACAGTCTGCTCTGGAGTCTAAACTCCTGAGGATTGGTCAAGTATGTACCACTAAACTGATTCAACTTCTATATTGTGCAACTTCTGCAAAGATCAGTTAAAATTCTGGGATTTGACCTACAAGAGGCACTTATCACCAAGGTTTTAGGATGTCAAACGTATTTCCCATGGCCTCTCAACCCATCTCGGACTCACCCAATGAAACGGATTTTAAAAGAGGGAATTTTCTTTGATTTCTTGGACTCAAGGGTGATATCCATTTGTTTATCGCTACCAATCTCTTGTCTAAAGTGAGAAGTGTGTGTGTGTGTGTGTGTGTGTGTGTGTGTGTGTGTGTGTGTGTGTAATATTTAATTGTGTTTAATAATTGCACCCAGGGAGGTCGGGTTTAGCCGCATTAAGCAGCTAAACCTAAACTAATGGGCGCAATGCGAAAAGTCACATTTGAGCGCTCAAACGGGTCACTTTTGCACTCATTTCAGCTCGCTGAAATGCAGGTGCTGGCAGCCGATCACACCCAAACGGAGCAACAATTGAATTGCTCCACTGGGCGCCATCTACTACGTGCTGGCGCTTTAAACAATTGAATATCGCCCAATATTCAATCGAACACTTTACAACTCAATGTCTTCTCTCAGTTTATTGCAAGTTTATTCAGCACTGTAGCTTTTTACTTACTTTCAAATTGTATAAATATTTATAGGCCTTTTTCAAAGATGGATGCAGGCGATGCTTTCGCATGCAGCGGCTGCGTCCATCGAGTCTGCGCTCGTGCACTGGCCATCATGCGCGACCCTTCTCCATGTGGCTGCATCCCGGAAGGATGCGGCTGCAAGGTGATTGACAGTGGCGGCCATCGGGAAGAGAAGGGGGGGGGCGGGCGGGGGGACACGTTGTTGCGGCACTTCGCAGGCGTAATCCCGGACAATGCAAACGTGTCCAGACTGTTTTCGGGGGAGCTGCATGACGTCACACTCAGCCATCCAGAGAAAAAAAAATGGCACCAGACCGCCTGCCAACGCAGCCAGGCAGGGATCGACCTCAAAACGATTAGTTCACAATTTAATTGTGAATGCATCGCGGGACGGCAGCACACACAAGCTGGGCGGCCTTGCCCTATGCTGGGTGGCTCCCAACCTGTGAGTAGATGGATGCAGACGATCTGCGTCCATCTCTTAATAACCCCCTATATGCACTAGTATATTGGAAACGGCCAATGCCAGGTTACCTCAGTTTCCATTTCTGCTCTACCCCAACCTGCCCTCAACTCTATCAGCCACCCCCCACCCCCACCTCTGTCACTGCTACGTCATGGCCCCACGACCCACTCTCCAATACTTACCCCGTTCCTGACAACCGGTCCTCCTCTTCTAGGTCTGTCCCATTTCCTTCACAATGGGAGCAGTTGGTGTGCGCGCTAAAGCTTCCACTGCATGCATTGAGGAGACAGGACAGACCTTCTGAAATTATTATATAGATATGTACACACACATGCATAAGCTTTAATAGACTAAGAATTAATACAAGCAGCTCTTTCAAAAAGAGATTGTCCCAAAAACTGACTACTTTAAGGACAGAACCCGCCCCCGCCGAAAAGGTTTTAGTTTGAATTTGAGCTATATCTCCCTACTCCGCCTTGGCAGTGATACCCCTCCCTCATCTCCCTCTCTCTCTTATTGGTTCTTCCATAGTCTCTACAGGCAAGTAATTGTGGTGTATGTAGATTTCTCCTTCTCTCTTTTCAGAGTCATTTATTATGGTTTAGGTTCCCAATATGGAAACTCACCCCGCAATACTACTTGATGTAATGGTCATCAGTTTCATAATAAGAAATACCCCTTCAAAATTAGAGGATCATAATTTCATGGTAGAAAATACTTTTAGTACATGGAGCACATTGTTCACTTTTTTTATACTGTCATCACCTCTCATCCATACTAATATAATTTAGTACAGAGCAACACATGTCCTGGTTATCTGCCATACACACAGATACTCACATACAAGAAGATAGCGAGGGGGTATAGTTGTGGCGGAAAGCTGCAGAAGGCCACATACAGGTAACTAATGTATCCATCAGTGCCATTGCAATCTGGTGTGTTCCTGATGAAGTCACAGCGAAGGGAGGAATTTAACGTCCCCACCTGCTGACACTGCAGAATATGGAAGAAAAAAAAAACACCTCAAAAGAATCAGGATACTGATATTACTCTAGCTGTTGGAGGATTAACAGTGGCGCTATCATATTTATTTCATCACAAGATACTCATCTCTGGCTTCACAGACGTCCCAATAACAAAAACTCTGGAGGGACTCCACACAGTTACAGGAAAATATCTACCCCATTTGGTATCTCTTCATATTTATTACTTTGGACTTCACATATGGAAATGGTAATTACTCTCTTCAAATAATTTATTTACAAGAATACCAGTGACTAGTTCAATATACAGCTATACAGCTCATTCAGGACTCCTATATGAGAAGTTTTTATACAGTTCATGCAAGTTCCACCCTCCATATTTATGGAACTAGTGTTTTAAAATGTGCAGTTAATTATATTGTTTGTAGATTTTAGGTCTAATAAAACCATAACTTCTAATGGGCCCTACACACTGGCAGATAACACCGAACGATATGAACGAGAACTCGTTCATAATCGTTCAGTGTGTAGGCACTAACGATGCGCGGCCCCGCGCTCGTTCATCGTTGGTGCCGGGTCGCTTATGCATGCATGCCAATATGGACAATCTCGTCCATATTAGCATTTACTGCTATGGAGCCAGGTGATGGGGGGAGTGAAGAAACATCACTCCCCCCATCAGCCCCTCCCCCCCGCCGCCAGATCGCCCGCCGGCCACCTCGGCGGAACATCGCTGTGTGTGTAGGGAGCATTACTCACATGGTTATAATTTTTTAATCTATATTGCACATAATTGCACTGTTATTTTTTTTTTCTGGTTATACTGAAATTATTCATTTACTTTACATAGGAAAAAATAGATACACTGTGCAATCATTACTGCTTAAAATTGAAATATATATTAAAATGAAATATCAAATAAAAGGTTGTTAGCATATATTTGGCCAAAGATATAGGCCTGCCCACCAACATCCAGATCACCTCTTGTCGGGCAAGTCGCTAAGACTCTGGAGTTCACGCCTGGGACGCAGGGCACCCCAACCCAGTCCAGCCAAAAAAAAACAAAAAAACAAAAAAACACTCCAGGGCATCACACTAATGAAAGATAGCAGTGGGGTGAAGCAGGGTATCAAGTGTGTAAAAGCAGCTACTCAGTGTTAGGAATGGTACATGATTAAATAATGTGAAAAAATACATGGATAAAAAACAAACAAAGAAAGTGATATAAAATGTGAATATAAGTGTTAAGTGGTGATGCCCTGAAGTGGCCCAGCCAGAATAGCTCGGGGGGCCCAAACCCCAACCCAAAAAAACTGACACTAAATTAATATATATAGGGCTCACTTTTGATTATGCCTGATTCAATCTAGAGCTACTCCCCCCGTATACTCTGTTTATATATATATATATATATAAATATATATATATATATATATATATATATATATATCAACAAACTAGAGTCTAAGTGCGCTAATGGATAGTACTGTATATCATAAATAAACAGATTTAAAAGATTCAACTTTCAGTTTTTAATACATAAAAGCCACAATAGCATAAAACATCTGTGAGCATATAAACATCTCTTTACAGAATGTATAGACAATGTATACAAACAGTTTCTGTCAGATGGAAAATTCAAGTGAAACTTGAGATTCGTGGTAAATCTTCCTTAGTAGTATAGAATACAGATGGAATACAGTACTCGAACACAAACCAACGCGTTTCGTCCCTAACTGGGACTTCCTCAGGGGTAATATCGAGTGCCAGATGTTTTTTACAGATAATCCCAAAATTGTGTAAAAAGCTCACTGAATATAAAAGCAGGCAAAGGACCAAAATAAAAAAGCAACCTCAAACTTAGAAAGCGCTATGCTCTTGTGTGTGTCAGCTGTGTAGCTCCTTAGTATTAAAATACACCTCCTCCCAATTGTGCACTGCTGCTTTCAATAATGGGTAGTTGAATCCCAATAGTTATTATATAAATCAAAGAACAAAAGGTTGAAAGCGCTGTCCACAATAAAAGAGGTTTTTATTTGGTTAAAAAATTATAAAATCACTAGTTCACATATAATCACTAATCAACACTGATCTAAAAGTTAGACATCAAAGCATATTGCGGACCATAACTATTTTTCAGTGGTACCTAATAATGAAACAGTTTAAACACAGTGGATACACTTGCACTAAATTGACACACTCTATTCCAAGTGAAACAATTGTATCAGATGTTATATATTACTCCACTCAGTGTTTTTTCTCTTTGGTAATTATCTCCTTTGAACAGCCTCCTAAAAAATAGAAGTATTGGAAGGATTTAAATGTTCACAGTCCCAGACATATCTGGAGAGATATGATCACCTTAAATCTGAATTAATTGCACAGAATATTTATATATATCTCCTCCCGCTGGGACAATAATCCATCCAAAAGTACAGATTTGAAGCACGCAATATCAGAATTATAGGAGATACAGTTGCCACTTTTCGTAATACAGTCTTAATTGGAGGCTACTGAAACTGAATTAATAGACAGTTCTGACGGGCGTCCCCGTCTGGTGATGAGAATTTAAATAAATACAGTAGAACTCCTGTTAGATGATATGCATGCTCCACAGTTCATTCATAAATTTTTATTCAGTAAATGGAGGCCGCATAAACGGCTGGTCTCACCCCTGTTAGGCTCGGCTACTGCTCCCGCCGGGCGTCCGTCGGTATCATAGGCAGCACACAGCTGCTTCACTTGCACCAAAGATCTCACGGCCTGCCTCTCCTATGACAGTGCCACAGAATGTTTGTGATGATGCAGCCTGTCGGACAAGTTAGCTCCGGCGGTATCCGTCAGCGACTGCGCGCTGTTTTCACAGTTCCCGAGGCTTTACCAGGTGCCTTGCCGACAAGGGGGAACTCATGAGCTGTTTTCACGATTAGGTCCACACACGCAAGGAGCACTCTTGACGCGTTTCTCAGCCGTATGTCTATGGCTGTTTCCTCTTCCTCCTCTGCATCATCACAAACATTCTGTGGCACTGTCATAGGAGAGGCGGGCCGTGAGATCTTTGGTGCAAGTGAAGCAGCTGTGTGCTGCCTATGATACCGACGGACGCCCGGCGGGAGCAGTAGCCGAGCCTAACAGGGGTGAGACCAGCCGTTTATGCGGCCTCCATTTACTGAATAAAAATTTATGAATGAACTGTGGAGCATGCATATCATCTAACAGGAGTTCTACTGTATTTATTTAAATTCTCATCACCAGACTTTGGACTTTGAGATGACCACTACACTATTTGGCTGTTGACCCACTACTGAGCGGTCTCACCCTCATCAGGGACTGGTTTATAGAGTCAGTGGTAGACTTTAAACCACATTGTTTTCGGGTCACCTATTTGTCCATTTGTTATCTGGACTCTGTGTGACTGGGGGCTTCATAATATTGAACTGCTTTCCCAGTCATTTTGGTCCTTTGCCTGCTTTTATATTCAGTGAGCTTTTTACACAATTTTGGGATTATCTGTAAAAAACATCTGGCACTCGATATTACCCCTGAGGAAGTCCCAGTTAGGGACGAAACGCGTTGGGTTGTGTTCGAGTACTGTATTCCATCTGTATTCTATACTACTAAGGAAGATTTACCACGAATCTCAAGTTTCACTTGAATTTTCCATCTGACAGAAACTGTTTGTATACATTGTCTATACATTCTGTAAAGAGATGTTTATATGCTCACAGATGTTTTATGCTATTGTGGCTTTTATGTATTAAAAACTGAAAGTTGAATCTTTTAAATCTGTTTATTTATGATATACAGTACTATCCATTAGCGCACTTAGACTCTAGTTTGTTGGTTTGATATCTTAGGGCCCCACCTAACAGGGGGTTCGTCTAAGCTGCAGCTCAGTTCCGCTCCACGTAGCGCCTAAGGGTACCCCTTGTTTTTCTCTCTCTCTCTCATATATATATATATATATATATATATATATATATATATATATATATATATATATATATATATTGAACACTATACGGAAAAGAGAGGGACTAGTTCGGTGGCACTTTCTGAGTACAGCTGTTGGAACAGGTTACACGAAATATCTTGCATGCACAAAGCATAATTAACACACACGCACACACTTTTTCTGTAAAGTAAAAAAACAAACTGATAGTCTGTCCATTGCACATCAGTGTCAACAACTCCTTTACACACAGTAGCAGAGGACTGTAAAAATCTTGTCTGATCAAAAGTTAATCTCCCTACCCCTTTCAATTAAATAAACTTTTTAGATGTTGTCCTAAAATAATGCTCAGTCTACCCATATCAGTCACTTTTGTTTTGCAACAACTCGACCCGGTCAAGTGTAGCAGCATAGGTGGTTTTCATGTGGTCACCTGGTTATAAGGAGATAAATAATGGAGAGACTTGATTACAGGGATGTGCAGTCAGGGGAGGCAGGGGAGGCAGTGCCTCCCCTGTCATAATGATTAAAATAATAAAAAGAAGATATTTGTAACAGTCTGTTATAAATATCTTTTTTTATTATTTTAATAATTCTCCCCCACTGTGGCTGCTTGTGAGGGACAGCTGGGAGTCCGGGCAGCGGGGGGCGGGGCGCAGCAATGGGCTGTGAAAGCCCATTGAAAATGAATGGGGAAGCGGCACCTATACTGGTGCCGCAATGACAGGGGCGTGCATTCAGCCCCGATGAATGCACGCCCCTGTCAGTGCCCCAGATGTGTTTGGCCCAGCGGATCCAGTGCTGGATCCGCTGTCCAATCACTAATGAGCCCCCTTCCCGGCTGCAGCAGGCGCCGTGGGCTGTGTGGGCGCCCGCTGGAGCCGGCGCCGCTGACTGACACTAGAGATCATAATTGACCCCTGGTGTCTGAGCAGCGCTACTATGGGAGAGACGTCATGAGTCATGACGTCTCTCCCATAGTACAGCAGAGACGAGCCGGCGGACGGAGACGGAGGACAGCGCTGCAGGAGCGGTAAGTATGTGTGTGTGGTTTTTTATGTGTTTGTGTTGGGGGCAGAGCAACAGGAGCACAACAACAAGGGGCACAGCAACTGGGGGGCACAACTATAAGGGGCACAGCAACGGGCACAACTATAAGGGGCACAGCAAAAGGGGCACAACTACAAGGGGCACAGCAACAGGGGCACAACTATAAGGGGCACAACAACAAGGGGCACAGCAACAAGGGGCACAACTATAAGGGGCACAGGAACTGGGGGGCACAACAACAAGGGGCACAGCAACAGGGGCACAACTATAAGGGGCACAGCAAAAGGGGCACAGCAAAAGGGGCACAGCAAAAGGGGCACAGCAAAAGGGGCACAACTACAAGGGGCACAACTACAAGGGGCACAACTACAAGGGGCACAACAAATGGGGGGCACAACAACAAGGGGCACAACATAAGGGGCACAGCAACTGGGGGGCACAACAACAAGGGGCACAGCAACAGGGGCACAACTATAAGGGGCACAGCAACTGGGGGGCACAACAACAAGGGGCACAGCAACAGGGGCACAACTATAAGGGGCACAGCAACTGGGGGGCACAACAACAAGGGGCACAACTATAAGGGGCACAGCAAAAGGCACAACTACAAGGGGCACAGCAACTGGGGGGCACAACTACAAGGGGCACAGCAACTGGGGGGCACAACTACAAGGGGCACAGCAACTGGGGGGCACAACTACAAGGGGCACAGCAACTGGGGGGCACAACTACAAGGGGCACAGCAACTGGGGGGCACAGCAACTGGGGGGCACAACTACAAGGGGCACAGCAACTGGGGGGCACAACTACAAGGGGCACAGCAACTGGGGGGCACAACTACAAGGGGCACAGCAACTGGGGGGCACAACTACAAGGGGCACAGCAACTGGGGGGCACAACTACAAGGGGCACAGCAACTGGGAGGCACAACTACAAGGGGCACAGCAACTGGGGGGCACAACTACAAGGGGCACAGCAACTGGGGGGCACAACTACAAGGGGCACAGCAACTGGGGGGCACAACTACAAGGGGCACAGCTACTGGGGTCACAGCTACTGGGGGCAAAGCTACAGGGGGCAAAGCTACAGGGGGCAAAGCTACAGGGGGCAAAGCTACAGGGGGCACAGCGACAGGGGGCACAGCGACTGGGGGCACAGCGACTGGGGGCACAGCGACTGGGGGCACAACTACTCGGGCACAGCTAGGGGGCACAACTACTCGGGCACAGCTAGGGGGCACAACTATTGGGGGCAAAGCTACAAGGGGCACAGCGACTGGGGTCACAGCTACTGGGGGCAAAGATACAGGGTGCACAGCTACTGGGGGCACAGCGACAGGGGGCACAACTACTCGAGGCACAGCTATTGGGGGCAAAGCTACAAGGGGCACAGCGACTGGGGTCACAACTACTGGGGGCACAGCGACTGGGGGCAAAGCTACAGGGGCCACAGTGACTGGGGGCACAACTACTCAGGGCACTGCTACAAGGGTCACAACTACTGGGGGCACAGCCACAAGGGGCAAAGCTATAGGGGGCACAGCTACAAGGGGCACAGCGACTGGGGGGCACAACTACAGGGGTCACAACTACTCGGGGCACTGCTACAGGGGGCAAAGCTACTAGGGGTATAGCTACTAGGCTCACAACTATCGGGGGCGCCTGCTCCATCATTCCAGCTAGCAGCAGCACTCTCCCCTGTCTGTGCTAACGTCTTCCCGCGTCAGCGAGTGCATAATATTCATTCATTTCTCTCTATTTCTCTCTCTCTCCTCCTGTGTATTACTTTGTTTGTAAGTATAATTTTCATTTTTACAGGTACCGGCCCTATTGGATTCTACTGGACAAGTGAACGTGACCGGCGTGGGATGTAGGTAAGTAATCTCTCTCTCATTTTTACAGGAACCACCTATTGGATTCTACATGGACAAGTGGACGTGACCGGCGTGGGATGTAGGTAAGTATGTGTGAGTGTGTAAGTGTGTTTTAATAAATTTTAACTTTCACGGTGTGTGTTGTGTTTTTATTTGGGTATTTTTGTTGTTGTAGAACTACAGGTACCAGCGGGCCCGTTATTTCCCCGCATGCTGGTACTTGAGGTTCTCCAAGTACCAGCAAGCGGGGGAGGCTTGCTGGGCCTTGTAGTTCCACAACAAAAAACAATATTCTTTTTTATACACACTTATGGCTATCAGCCCGGCACCCACCGCCCAGGGTTGCTGGGGACAGCCTCGGGCTTCACCCCTGGCCCTTGGGTGCCTGGAGGGGGGGGGGGGGGGGGGAACCTCTTGATTTAAGGGGTCCACACTCCTCCAGGGAACCCCAGCCAGGGGTGACTAGTTGGGGGGGTAATGCCACGGCCGCAGGGACCTACATAAATGTGTCCCCCGGCTGTGGCATTATGTCCCTGGCTAGTGGAGCCCGGTGCTGGTTTTAAAAATACGGGGGACCCCTACATCTTTTGTCCCCCGTATTTTTGGAACCAGGACCGGTCTAAGAGCCCGAAGCTGGTTGTCTAAATACGGGAAACCCCTGTCCAATTTTTCCCCAGTATTTAAACAACCAGGACCGGCTCGAAGAGCCCGAGGCTGGTTATACTTAGGAAGGGGTACCTCACGCATTTTTTTTTACATTTTTTAACCCATTCAGACCCTTCTCCATTAAGTTAATGGAAGCCCTGGACAACAAAATTGCATTCATATCCTCCTCCCACTCCCTTCCCAAACACTAATTTTTATTTTTTTTCTATAAAAATGTACAATATATCACAAGTATGATGAGCAGGCAGGCAGCGGGCATTGGCGGCATCGGATTGAGATGCAAATTAGTGGCGGAGGGCTGGGTCAGTTGATGGTGGGCAAGTTTGTAAGCCATTGGCGGTGGCAGCAGGCATCGGCTCAGAGGCAGTAGCGGGCATTGGTTTAGCGGTGGTAGGGGTCATCGGCAGGATTCGGCGGACATTATGGCTGTAGTGCCTCACCAGCCTCTGACCTCACCGCACGCCACTGCTTGATTATAAGTCTTCGTTCACAAGACGAAACCTTGTTTTTGCACTGCTCCACAAGCAAGGTACACTAGAGCTTCATCATGCTTAATTGGGAGGATCTTCACTCCATGACAAGCAGAAGCATGCAGCAGGTCACAAGCTGTATTTGAACAGTGGACCTCCACTATATTCCAAATTGCTTTAATAAATCTAGAACAGCCCAGAATTAATATGCAGGGACATTTCAATACTGTGGCTATTAAATGCCAGACAAAAAATATAACCAGAATAAAATTATTGTATGACTAAGCAAACCCTGAATCCATACTAACACATATGAATGAGGACATTTATACTCACATCAACTTCTTCTGTAGTATAGTTCCCATCTCTCTCTGAAGTTGGAAGAACCGAGAACAGCGAGAGGTTGGTATCTCTGTAACTTACAGATGTGGTAGTCAGAAGCCATTGTGGAAGAGCCAGGGGCATCCTAAATGTTTAAGAACCCAAAGTTAATTTTTGATCCACAGAAATCACATACATTCTGTCTCCACGTTTCATGCTGTCCCTGCCATAGTCGCCCTTCCTATTAATCTGTGCAGCAAGCTGGCCACACATACTGCTGTAGTATATACAGAGTTTCTTCCTGGAGCAAGGTCATGTGAGACAGGGGGAAGTAAAAGCAACTAATAGCAGTCGTCACACTCGAAACGTGTCACTAGCTGGACAGGGAAAGCCACAAGAAAGATAAACTGATCACTTGTCATTTGCCTCATCATGCGATTTCTAATACTATGGACAAATCTGCGAATAATACATTTTACTACATTATCTAAGTGCAAAGTCATGCTGGAAATGTGTGTCAGAGATTTAAATCATTGCCAAAATGATTAACAGTTTAATTACGCTGAAACCAATGTAAAACATACTTGCCTACCCTCCCGGAAGCTGCGGGAAACTCCCAATTTTTGGGGTAGTTCCCGCAACCCTGGAAGGGTAGGTGGCTCTGCCGCATTCCACCCGCACCCTGCCGCTTCGTTAGGAAGGTTGAAGAGAAAGATGCTAAAGTCACTGCTGCTGTGTGGAGGAGGGGGGAAGGGGGGCTAAAAGTTGTGATCGCTTCATTTAGCTCCACCCCCTACCTGCGGACCCACGAATCACGGCATATCCTCATTTTGGGGACAGGGCCTAATAACGTGGTATTCTGGTCCCGCCCCTCGAAGTGTCAGGCTGCGTCTCCTCTCCGGGCTTCTCCCGGAGAGGAGCTGAAAAAGTAGGTAACTGATGTAAAACACACATATACAGATTAACGAAAATTACTACGCCATATTGTCACAGAACCCCGCCCTAGCCTGCGCTCAGATACGCCAACCCAATGCAAGTGGGGTGTAACTCAAGCCACCACCACGCAAAGTATTTGCCATGCACTACAATCACACTTGCAAAATCCAGTTCTCTCTCTCTCTCAATGTGGTGTATGTGTGCGCGTGAGAGAGTGAGAGTGAGTGTGTTATGATAGACTTACCATGGTTAACACTTTCTGCGAGGTACATTGGTTCCACATAAAAACATTGGGGTGTAGAGTGGATCTTGATCCAGAGGCACCAACAGGCTACAGCTTTAGGCTGTCCCAGGATTCAAAGGGGCTTCCCCTATAAACCCTGCCTCCAGGCACTGACAGCTCAGTTTCGTTAACCAGTCCAATGCAGGAGCAGGCAAGAGAGAAGGCAAATGTTAGTCACATAGAACCACATTCTCACGACAGGAGAAGGTGCCAGCGGCTAATGTCCTACAAACCCAAAGAAGCAAGGCGAGTCAGGGTGGGCGCTCTATGGAACCAATGTACCTCGCAGAAAGTGTGTTAACCATGGTAAGTCTATCAGAACACTTATTTTCTGCAGCAGAATGCATTGGTTTCCACAGGAAAATATCGGGGATGTCCTAAAGCAGTTCCTCAAGGGAGGTGACGCACCTTAGCAGGTATGAGAACCCGGCATCCAAAGGAAGCATCCTGTGAGGCGGAAGTATCAAAGGCACAGAACCTAATAAACGTGTTCACTGAGGACCACGTAGCTGCCTTGCACAATTGTTCTGCGGACGCGCCATGGTGGGCCGCCCAAGAAGGTCCAACAGACCGAGTAGAATGGGATTTAATAGGAGCATGAGCTGGGAGTCCAGCTTGTGCATAAGCTTGTGCAATCACCATTCTAATCCATCTGGCCAAGGTTTGCTTATTCGCAGGCCAGCCACGTTTGTGGAAACCAAACAGTACAAAAAGGGAACCTGACCTCCTGATAGAGGAGTCCTCTCCACATCCAAAGAACGCTCTTTGGAAGACAAGTCTGAAGAGATAAAGGAACCACAATCTCTTGGTTATGGTGAAAAGATGACACCACCTTAGGCAAATAACCCGGTCGAGTTCGTAGAACTGCCCGATCACGGTGAAAAATCAAATAGGCGCTTTGTCCTGTTGTCCACCCTAAGTCCGACACCCGTCTTGCCGAGACAATAGCCAGCAAGAACAGTGTCACAACTGAGGGCCTGAGCTGACGGGAGGAAGCCTCAGTTGTAGGGGCTGAGGTGAAACTAAACTTGGGAGGTTTAATCAGACCCCTAGACATGTAAGTACGGTGGAGGAAGATTGCCCGAAGGCGTGACCATGACAACCAGGATTTAAAAGTCAATTAAAGTTTATTAACAGAACTCCATGTATTCACAGCAGTGGTAAATGAATAAAGATATGCAGTAGTAAAAATGAAACAGTTCCTGGATCACTATAACTTGGCAAGAGCCACAGGGTACTGGTAGGATAAGGTACAGTTCTTAATGTCCCAGAGATGGAATGTCCTTACCAGACCCGTCCGTAGTAGTGAGAGTAGCCAAGGAACACACCAGCAGATGTATCACTGGAAGCTGGTAACACTGTAGTTGAGGTGACTGCTGTGGATGCTGGATGGAACCAGCCAGGTGTTGAAAACATGGAGTGGATGCTGGATGGAACCAGCCAGGTAGTAGAATGAAGCTAGGGAGCGAAGATATGGGAAATGATGATATACAGGTACCGTTGGTTTGCGGATACCGATGGTATGTAGGTATCCGCTTGAGAAGCACTGGCACTTTAAGGTAGTTGATCACTGCTGGAAGCTGACCGCTGGAAGCAGATGGATCTGTAGCTGGAAACTGGAGTAGTCATAGAAGACTGCAGAGTCAGGCTGCACCGCAAGGTGGTAAGCTGGTGCGGGTCTCTTAGTGGTAACTGGAGACAGGAGCTGGAAACCTGGAACAAAACAACCACAGGAGAGAGAGACTGGAAACAGGGTTTGACAACCAAAGCACTGACGATTTCCTAGTGCAGGCTCAGTCCCTTTATACCCTTAGGTATACCGGGATTGGATGACCAATTAGGCAGACTCCAGCGGAGCTATGGATTGGAGGTCAGGATCATGTAACTGAAACTAAGATGGCTGCGCCCATACCGGCCAGTGGAGGGAAACCTTGTTTGTAACACCACATGGAGATTCCTCTGTAATGGCGGCGGTGAACACAGAGAACGCCGACTTGCGTCTCAACCTTCAGCTCGGACGGCCGCGGCAGGTGAGGAGTGCCACATACCTTGTAATACGTTGAGAATATGGAGATGATGCCCGAGGCCCCGCAGGCAGGTGACGCCATGCCAGTCGCCCGGGCATTAGAAAGGCAATATCCACGGATCAGCAGAGATGAGACATGACGTATGGATGCTAGCCATATAGCAGGGAACCGGGCCTAGGACGCTGGGACAACCTTAGGAGACACCTGAAAGGTAAATAATGGCGTCCAGATACCCGGATCGTGACAGCACCCCCCCCCCCCCTTTAGGAGTGGCCCCAGGACACTTCTTAGGCTTCTGAGGAAATCTGGAGTGGAAATTCCGGACCAAAGTAGGAGCATGGACACCTGAAGCATTGGTCCAAGAGCGTTCTTCAGGACCATAGCCCTTCCAATCAATAAGATACTGTAGCTGACCATAGCGGAAACGTGAATCCAGAATCTTGGCAACTTCATACTCAACTCTCCGTTGAGTCTGGACTTTAGGAGCCGAAGGTAGTGCAGAATGGAATCAATTCAGAATCAGCGGTTTCAGAAGGGAAACATGGAATGTCCTAGGAATTTTCAAGAATGGGGGTAACTGGAGTTTGTAAGCAACAGGATTGATAACTTGTTCAATTTGAAAAGGGCCAATGTAACGAGGTGCAAACTTCATGCTTGGAACTCTTAATCTCAAATTCTTCGTAGACAACCACACACGATCACCCACCTTGAGAGCAGGAACTGCCCTACGCTTCTTATCTGCAAACTTCTTGTAACTGAATGATGCTTTGAGCAGAGCCACTCGGACATTTTTCCAGTTATTTGAAAACTGGCGCAAGGTGATATCAACTGCTGGTACAGAAGTCGCTGGAAGCGGCTGGAATTCTGGAACTTTAGGGTGGAATCCATAGTTGATGAAGAATGGTGTTGAAGAAGATGAGGAATGATATTGGTTGTTATGGCTGAACTCGGCCCAGGGAAGGAGTTGAACCCAGTCATCTTGAGAGGAAGACACATAGATGCGGAGGAAGGCCTCCAAGTCCTGATTCACCCTCTCAGTTTGACCATTGGTCTGAGGATGGTAAGCTGTAGAGAACTTTAATTTGACTTGGAGGGCTTGACACAAACTTCGCCAGAATTTGGCTACAAAAATTGTACTCCTCTCTCAGAGATGATTTCCTTGGGAAGACCGTGTAATCGGAAGATCTCTTGAATGAATACTTGAGCCAACTTGGAAGCTGACGGAAGACCGGTGAGAGGAATGAAATGTGCCATCTTGGTAAACCGGTCAACCACTACCCAGATGGTATTAAATTTGTTGCACATAGGCAGGTCTGTAACAAAGTCCATCGACAAATGGATCCACGGTCGACGGGGAACAGATAATGGAACCAGTTGCCCCGCAGGCGACTGGCGGGAGACTTTGTGTTGGGCACACTTTGGGCAAGAAGCAATAAACTCCATGACGTCCTTCTTCAGAGTTGGCCACCAATAAGACCTAGAGATAAACTCAAGGGTTTTCTGAATGCCTGTATGTCCGGCAAAACGGGAAGCATGTGCCCAATGCATGAGCTTCTTCCTTAACACCGGCTTCACAAAACTTTTCCCTGGTGGGGGCGTAGAGTCCATCCTTACCGTGGAGAATGCCAACGGATTAATAATAGGATGCTTGTCAGAAGACTCCGACTCATTTTCTTGCTCCCAAGAGCGGGAAAGGGCATCGGCCTTGCGATTCTGAGAGCCCGGACAGAACTGGAGTTTAAAGTCGAACCTGGAAAAGAAAAGTGCCCATCTGGCCTGGCGAGGATTAAGACATTGTGCGCCTTTCAAGTACAAAAGATTCTTGTGATCGGTAAGTATGGTGATCGAATAAGAAGCTCCCTCCAGCAGGTATCTCCACTCTTCCAGAGCGAGTTTGATTGCTAGCAACTCCTGATCGCCAATGGCATAGTTGCGTTCAGCTGGAGAAAACTTCCGGGAGAAGAAGCTGCAAGGATGTAGATGACCATCTTTAGCTCTCTGAGAAAGTACCGCCCCTACTCCAACGGAAGAGGCATGCACCTCCAGGATGAAAGGAGAGTTAACATCGGGCTGTTTCAAAACCGGAGCAGAGATGAATCGTTGCTTTAACAGATGAAAGGCTTGCATAGCTTCTTCAGACCACTTGGACGGATTAGCACCCTTTTTGGTTAACGCAGTGTTAGGCGCCACAATGGTGGAAAAGTCTCGTATAAACTTTCTGTAATAATTGGCGAATCCTAAAAACCTCTGGACCCCTTTGAGGGTTAAAGGTATCGGCCAATTCTGGATTGCTTGTAATTTCTCAGGATCCATTTCTAGTCCGGAAACGGACACAATGTAGCCTAGAAACGGAATGGATTTGACTTCAAAAACACACTTCTCCAATTTGCAATAGAGATGATTGACACGGAGACGAGACAGAACTTCCTTTACCCAGAAACGATGTTCCTCCTGATTATTGGCAAACATAAGTATATCATCTAGATAAACCACGACATGACTGGAAGACAGCTGGAGCGTTACTTAATCCGAAAGGCATGACGAGGTACTCATAATGTCCATCACGGGTGTTAAAGGCAGTCTTCCACTCGTCACCCTCTCGGATCCGGATGAGGTTGTAGGCACCCCTCAAATCTAATTTCGTGAAGATGGTTGCTCCACTGACTCTATCGAAGAGTTCTGTAATCAAGGGTAAAGGATATCGGTTCTTGACGGTGATGTCGTTCAAGCCTCTGTAGTCGATGCATGGCCGCAGGCCACCGTCTTTCTTCTTAACGAAGAAGAAACCTGCGCCAGCTGGGGAAGAAGAAGGTCGAATGAAACCCTTTGCCAGATTCTCCTTAATATATTCTTCCATAGAATGCGTTTCTGGTAAAGACAACGGATAGGTTCGGCCTCGAGGAACCTTCCCTGGGATGAGATCGATTGGACAGTCCCATTCCCTATGAGGAGGAAGGATATCAGCAGAAGCTTTACTGAACACGTCCGTGTAGTCTTGATACGGAGGAGGTGGAACATCCAACGACTTGGAGGAGGAAGAACAAACAGGAAGCACTTTGGACAAACAGGTCTCAGTACAGGAAGGACCCCATGCCAGGATTTGAGTAGTCGTCCAGTCAATCGATGGGTTATGGAGACGAAGCCATGGAAGGCCCAAAACCACTGGATGTGTGGCTCTTGGAATCACTAGGAAAGAAAGAAATTCTGAATGGAGAACTCCAATTCTCAGACGGACTGGTAGAGTTCTTAAAGAAATAACTGCGTCAAAAATCTTACTGCCATCCACGGCAGTCAAAGAAATGGACGAGGGAAGTCTCTCAGTGGGTAGGGACACCGTTTAACATATGCTTCAGTTATGAAATTCCCAGCTGCTCCGGAATCTAGGAGGGCAATGACGTTCCTATAACGTTGAGCAATTTGAAGCGAGATTGGGAGATTACAATCATGAGGAGATGGAGAGGAAAGCATTACTCCTAGCCGGCCCTCTCCTTGGCGGGCTAGGACCTGAAGTTTCCCGGACGTTTGGGACAAGCATTGATTGCATGAGACGGAGCTGCACAATAAAGACATATAGACTCAGAAAGACGTCTTCGGCGCTCAGCTGGAGATAGACGGGAATGACCAATTTGCATGGGCTCATCTTTGGATGGAGACGGTTGACGAGGAGGAGGAGCAGAAGATTTTGGGATAGATGACCTTCCCCGCTCAGTGGCTCTTTCTCTGAACCGTAGATCAACTTTTGTACAAAGAGATATTAGCTCATCCAACTTAGAAGGCAAGTCTCTGGTAGCTAATTCGTCCTTGATGCGTTCAGATAAACCATGCCAGAATGCAGCATACAGAGCTTCGTCGTTCCATGCCAGGATCTTGAACTGTATTAGGTACTGTCCCACAGTACGTGTTCCCTGGCGTAAACGGAGAATCTCAGAAGAAGCTGAAGTTACACGGCCTGGCTCGTCGAAGATGCGCCTGAATGTCGTTACAAAGTCAGTATATGAGGACAACAGGGTATCGGATTTCTCCCATAAAGGTGATGCCGAATCAAGGGCTGAGCCACTAAGGAGGGAAATAATATAAGCAATTTTAGTGCGATCACTAGGGAAACAGGTTGTAGCTCGAAATGAATTTCACATTGATTGAGAAATCCCCTGCAAGATCTTGGAGATCCATCAAATTTAGCTGGCGTTGGAAGATGAAGACGTGTAGCAGAAATGGGTAAGGTGGGTGGGGTCACAACTGGTGTCACTGTGGTGGACACACCGGACGTCCCTGATCCACGGAGAGTCGTTTGGATCCCATCCAGCTGAGTAGAGAGATCCTGCAGACAGCGGATAATGTAGCCTTGTGCAGACTCCTGATGTTCGAGTCTGGCTGCCAGTTCTTGCATCGGCCTGGCCGCTTGATCCTGGTCTCCGGCTGGATTCATATGGTCAGTGCTTACTGTCACAACTGAGGGCCTGAGCTGACGGGAGGAAGCCTCAGTTGTAGGGGCTGAGGTGAAACTAAACTTGGGAGGTTTAATCAGACCCCTAGACATGTAAGTACGGTGTAGGAAGATTGCCCGAAGGCGTGACCATGACAACCAGGATTTAAAAGTCAATTAAAGTTTATTAACAGAACTCCATGTATTCACAGCAGTGGTAAATGAATAAAGATATGCAGTAGTAAAAATGAAACAGTTCCTGGATCACTATAACTTGGCAAGAGCCACAGGGTACTGGTAGGATAAGGTACAGTTCTTAATGTCCCAGAGATGGAATGCCCTTACCAGACCCGTCCGTAGTAGTGAGAGTAGCCAAGGAACACACCAGCAGATGTATCACTGGAAGCTGGTAACACTGTAGTTGAGGTGACTGCTGTGGATGCTGGATGGAACCAGCCAGGTGTTGAAAACATGGAGTGGATGCTGGATGGAACCAGCCAGGTAGTAGAATGAAGCTAGGGAGCACAGATATGGGAAATGATGATATACAGGTACCGTTGGTTTGCGGATACCAATGGTATGTAGGTATCCGCTGAGAAGCACCGGCACTTTAAGGTAGTTGATCACTGCTGGAAGCTGACCGCTGGAAGCAGATGGATCTGTAGCTGGAAACTGGAGTAGTCATTGAAGACTGCAGAGTCAGGCTGCACCGCAAGGTGGTAAGCTGGTGCGGGTCTCTTAGTGGTAACTGGAGACAGGAGCTGGAAACCTGGAACAAAACAACCACAGGAGAGAGAGAGACTGGAAACAGGGTTTGACAACCAAAGCACTGACGATTTCCTAGTGCAGGCTCAGTCCCTTAATACCCTTAGGTATACCGGGATTGGATGACCAATTAGGCAGACTCCAGCGGAGCTATGGATTGGAGGTCAGGATCATGTGACAAACTAAGATGGCTGCGCCCATACCGGCCAGTGGAGGGAAACCTTGTTTGCAACACCACATGGAGATTCCTCTGTAATGGCGGCGGTGAACACAGAGAACGCCGACTTGCGTCTCAACCTTCAGCTCGGACGGCCGCGGCCGCAGTAGGTGAGGAGTGCCACATACCTTGTAATACGTTGAGAATATGGAGATGATGCCCGAGGCCCCGCAGGCAGGTGACGCCATGCCAGTCGCCCGGGCATTAGAAAGGCAATATCCACGGATCAGCAGAGATGAGACATGACGTATGGATGCTAGCCATATAGCAGGAAACCGGGCCTAGGACGCTGGGACAACCTTAGGAGACACCTGAAAGGTAAATAATGGCGTCCAGATACCCGGATCGTGACAAACAGGACCTTGGCCATGAGCCATTTAAGTTCCGCCGACTCAAGAGGTTCAAATGGAGACTCTTGCAGGGCTTTTAGTACAACAGTCAAATCCCATGAAGCCACAGGAGGGACATAGGGAGGCTGAATCCTAAGTACGTCCTGAGTGAAAGTATGAACGTCAGGTATAGATGCAATTTTTCTCTGAAACCAACAAGGCAGATATGTGAACATTGAGGGAAGCCAGACGGAGACCTAAGTCAAGGCCTTGTTGCAGAAAAGCCAGAATTATGGAAGTTCTGAATGTAATTCTTATCAGCACTCCATGTGAAGTAAGAATTCCAAAACCTTTGGCTCTCAGGAGTGATGCTTCAAGAGCCACGCCATCAAATCCAGTCTGGCCAGGTCCAGATAAAGACAAGGGCCCTGTACGAGGAGGTTTGGGCACTGAGGAAGTAGAAGGGGATGCTCTGTCGACAGGTCTGAGAAACAATGCCGTCTGGGCCACGCTGGAGCGACTAGAAGTAGAAATCCTCCTTCTTGTTTTAACTTCCGCAGGACCCTGGGCAGAAGTGACACTGGAGGGAAGACGTAAGGCAGCCGAAAGTTCAATAGAATTGCCAGTGCGTCCACGAACGCCGCTAGAGGATCCCTGGTACAGGATTCGAAGACTGGAACCTTGTGATTGTGTCAAGACGCCATCGGGTCTACATCTGGTAGGCCCCACTTGTCCACTAGGAGTTAAAAGCCTTCTGGATGAAGACTCCACTCTCCGGCACGCACATGCTGGCGACTGAGGAAGTCCGCTTCCAGTTTAGGACGCCCGGACTGAACACTGCTGGCAGATGGCGTTCTGCCCAACAAAGGATTTTTTACATTTCCATCATAGCCACGTGGCTTCGAGTGCTGCCTTGATGGTTTATGTATGCCACCGTGGTAGCGCTGTCTGATCGTACTTGAACAGGCCTGTTCTGTACCAGAGGCAGGGCAAGAGATAATGGGTTGAACACCACCCTGAGAATGTTTATTGGGAGGAATGATTAATCCTTGGTCCAGCACCGCATCCCATCCCCTCAGACTGGCATCCGTTGTCAACAGGACCCAGTCGGGGATCCAGAAGGGACGGCCCATGCTTAAATCGCTGGTCCTGTAGCCACCAGGTCAGCGACAGATGAACCACCAGATTCAAAGTGATCATCTGAGATCTGATCCAATGAGGCAGGCCACCCATTTGGAAAGGATTAACCTCTGTAGTGGGCAGGAATTAAATGGAGCGTACTCTACCATGTTGAATGCGGACACCATCAGGCCAAGTACTTGCATCGCCGAGTACATCGACACTCTGGGGCGACAAAGGAAGCATCTTATCCTGTCCTGAAGCCAAGAAACATGGATTAATATTTACTTACATTAAGTCTTACATTTATAGCTTTATGGATTTACCAAATGTTTAACACTCATTTATATTTACAATCATGAAAATCAGAAACTCCCGTGCGAAGAATTGGTAGAACAGCTATTTACCTACAGTATATGTAGCATGGGCCTCTCCAGGCATGTGAAATCTTAGAGCACAGCGATAATGCTAATAAAGTTTTAAGATGCATTGAGAAAATAACTCCATGGTTTAGTTACAAAGAAAAGCAATAGGTAAAAAAAGCAAAACATACAATTACGATATGTACACATTGATTTCAAGTAAATAAAAAGGAATAAAATGTCAGAGAGGCTAAATAATCTTACTGTGAGGTTTTAGGATAACTCTGAGTTGTGGAGACCACATGAACAGAAGATGGGACACACTCTCAGCACAAAGTTTCTCCCTTGGAGATTGACCCGCCAGCGATCTGCTTCTGAGCCATATAGTTCCACACAGAGGCGGAACTACCGCCAGTGCAAGCAGTGCGTTGCACTGGGGCCCGCCTCTGTCCAGGGGCCCAAGCATGTAATGAGTCAAATTGACTCATTACATGCCGCTGTGGGCAACCGCTGCCCGCAGCATACAGCCGCCCACAGAGGAGAGGAGCAGCGGCACGGACGGGGGAAGGAGGAGGAGGGAGGTGGAGGAGGGAGCCGCAGCAGCGCTTTGTTACTGGTGGAGGCGCTGCTGCTGCTGCCCCTCTGCTTCACTATAGGCTGTCTTCCGAGAACAGCCTATAGTGAAGCAGAGGGGCAGCAGCAGCAGCGCCTCCACCAATGACACAGCGCTGCTGCGGCTCCCTCCTCCACCTCCCTCCTCCTCATTCTCTACTGCCCGGGAATCGTCTGACGCTGCAGCGAGGAGCCTGAGCCAGCGGAGAGGGTAAGTATAATTCTTCTGTCTCTTTTTCTTTCTTTCCTACAAAAAAGGGGGACTGTCTGCCGCAATGTGTAAACACGGGGAATCTGCCTGCCGCAATGTGTAAAAAGGGGGAATCTGCCTGCCGCAATGTGTAAAAAGGGGGCACGCTGTCTGCCGCTATGTTTGTTTAACAAGGGCACGCTGTCTGCCGCTATGTTTGTTTAACAAGGGCACGCTGTCTGCCGCTATGTTTGTTTAACAAGGGCACGCTGTCTGCCGCTATGTTTGTTTAACAAGGGCACGCTGTCTGCCGCTATGTTTGTTTAACAAGGGCACGCTGTCTGCCGCTATGTTTGTTTAACAAGGGCACGCTGTCTGCCGCTATGTTTGTTTAACAAGGGCACGCTGTCTGCCGCTATGTTTGTTTAACAAGGGCACGCTGTCTGCCGCTATGTTTGTTTAACAAGGGCACGCTGTCTGCCGCTATGTTTGTTTAACAAGGGCACGCTGTCTGCCGCTATGTTTGTTTAACAAGGGCACGCTGTCTGCCGCTATGTTTGTTTAACAAGGGCACGCTGTCTGCCGCTATGTTTGTTTAACAAGGGCACGCTGTCTGCCGCTATGTTTGTTTAACAAGGGCACGCTGTCTGCCGCTATGTTTGTTTAACAAGGGCACGCTGTCTGCCGCTATGTTTGTTTAACAAGGGCACGCTGTCTGCCGCTATGTTTGTTTAACAAGGGCACGCTGTCTGCCGCTATGTTTGTTTAACAAGGGCACGCTGTCTGCCGCTATGTTTAACAAGGGCACGCTGTCTGCCGCTATGTTTAACAAGGGCACGCTGTCTGCCGCTATGTTTAACAAGGGCACGCTGTCTGCCGCTATGTTTAAACAAGGGCACGCTGTCTGCCGCTATGTTTAACAAGGGCACGCTGTCTGCCGCTATGTTTAACAAGGGCACGCTGTCTGCCGCTATGTTTAACAAGGGCACGCTGTCTGCCGCTATGTTTAACAAGGGCACGCTGTCTGCCGTTATGTTTAACAAGGGCACGCTGTCTGCCGTTATGTGTAAAAAGTGCACGCTGTCTGCCGTAATGTGTAAAAAGGGGACGCTGTCTGCTGTAATGTGTAAAAAGAGGAATCTGTCCGCTGTAAGGTGTAAAAGGGTCTCTACCTGGTGTAGTGGTGCTACTACTGTGCGGCGTAATTTGAATAATGGAGACTACTGTGCACCGTTTTATGAATTGGTATTATTTTGTGGCCACACCCCTTCCCCACGAAGCCACGCCACTATGTATTTTTGCGCACGCCTACAGCGCGCACTGCCCCTGTTTTGCATGCAGGGGTGGGGCTCCAATGCCGTTTCTTGCACACAGTGCTAAAATGTCTAGTTACGGCACGGTTGCTAGGTATCCACTTCCCTGAGCAGGTTCCCCTCACCAGATCCTCTCCAGGGGTGACGGGGTGGACTTGGATGGGATGGGGGGGGGCCCAAGCCATTTTGTTGCACATGGGCCCACCGCTCGCTGGTTCCGCCACTGGTTCCACAAACACTCCTTTCTCAGCCCCCAACCCCAAGGCTGAAAAAAAAAAGAGACTGTTCCTTTGTTTGTTTCCATCTGTGTAGATGGAAATTAGGTTTGCCTCTCAGGGACACTAAACTAATCTCTTTTGGGATGATTCTTGATCCCCCAACCTGGATACATTTTATGGCAAGAAGGCTGACACTCTCCTAGCCTCCGTGTCCAGGGCCAGATCAGAGGCTCCACTACTGTCAAAAGCAAACACTGTTTCAGGAAGTTTAATCTTCAAAATATTCTAGTTCACACCTCGTCGAGGTTTACACAATGCAGACATAGGTTATTCAGAGTTGTTAGAAAACCAAAAACACAAAATGCATACAGGCATGACTCATAACTTTGAAGACTCGCCGTAACCCATGGCAACACCACACGTATACAGGACACTAGTATTAATAGATAATTGCTGAATGGAACTTTTTTGTAAGGGAATACAATTTATGAGGCAGAAGAAAAAAAGTAGTAGTATTGGAATTCATTCTACAAAAGTACATACATATTTAGTATTTTTCTTTTCCGGATTATATCACAATTCTTGAGGTCTCCAGCAGGGACGTGCTAGTATCAGAGCAAGATTTATACACAATATAAGAGCCAAAGGGTACATGTGGGCATTATACACAGGTACAGCAGTATATACTGCAGGAAATTTGGCGAGTTTTGATCAGAGATGTGCTGAAAGGATAGGAATGGGAAGCACTGCCTCCCCTGCCACAGACTTTTAGCTTCAGAGTTTTGGCTATAAAAATGATTAGAATAATACAAAGAAGATATTTCAAACATATTCTATTATTCATATACTTTGTGTCACAACTGAGGGCTGGTGCTGACTGGAGGAAGCTTCAGTTGTAGGGGCTGAGGTGTAATTGAACCTGGGAGGTAGTGTGGGACTTTTAGACATGCAGTACCCAAGCCCGAAGGCGTGACCACAACAACTGGAATATGGTTAACGGGTTTATATTCAAGCACAGTTCAGATGGTACATCAGCAGCAGTATCAGATATGGTAAATTAAAAGACAATACACAGTTCTTGTTAAATGCAGCAGTGGTGAGGATGCTTCTGGGTGCGGTAATATCAGGGATCAGTCTCGTCAGACCAAGAGATGGAATGTCCTTAACCTGCACCCAACTGCTGAGTAGTGGAATGGTAACAGAAACTGACCAGCAGGTGTTTCACTGGAAAGCTGCTTGTATTGGCTGGAGTATGGATGAGCTGCTGGGTAGGCCGGGTGGAACCGGACAGAACAATGAACAAAGTGGAGTGCTTGATGCACCAATGTAGCTGGAGAATAGTAAGTAACACTGGTGGAACTGGAGATCGCTGGAATTGGAAAGTCGATGGCGGAGCACTGATGATATCTAGTATTCGATGGCGGAGCACCGATGGTGTCTGGTATTCGATGGCGGAGCACCGATGGTGTCTGGTATTCGATGGCGGAGCACCGATGGTATCTGGAAACAGAACACTGCTGGAAGCTGGATGCCGGTGTTAGACACTGCCAGTCGCAGGGAGCAATGTTAGAACATTGCAGAGTCAGGCTGCACCGCTGGGTGCTAAACTGGTGTGGGTCTCTAGTGAAGTTGAAGACAGGAGCTGGAATACCTAAAGAGAGCAAACAACCAGAAAGCAGGGAGACTGGTATCACTGGGTTGACAACCAAAGCACTGACAATTTCCTGGTTCAGGAAGAGAAGATTTATACCTGCAGCGGAGCAGGCATTGGCTGATCAATTAAGCAGAGTCCAGCAGCACAGCGGATTGGTGGAAATGATGTCATGTGACTGAAACCAACATGGCTGCGCCCATACTGGCATTTGGAGGGAAAGTCAGTTTGTGAAGACATGCGAGGAATCAACAGTAATGGCGGCGGAGGCCGCAGCGGGCAGGAGACGCCATGCAGACTTATTTGTACATTTGAACCAAAGAGATGGTGGCGGAGGCCGCGGCGGACAGCAAACGCCATGCAGACCTGTTTGTACATTGGAGATGCAGCAATGGCGGCGGAGGCCGCGGAGGACTGGAGACGCCATTCTTAACTTTATGAGACCACTGTGACATCGCCTGCGGCATGACAGGGAGATGTGGAGTGAGGATATCAGCAGCACGACTGAGACCGGGCCCTGGAACGCTGAGCCAGCCTCAGGAGACAGCTGAAAGGTAGATAATGGCGTCCAGTTATCCGGATCGTGACACTTTGAGTCAAAACTCTGGCACAAGCGTAAGTATGACAGGAAAGGCTCTGCCTCACCTCACCGCACATCACTGCATTACGGGTAGATTCAATTATAAGGGAGCAAGCTGAAATCAGCTGTTCTGGCACCAGCTCACAGTTAGCCTCTATTATGAACATTACAGAGCAGTTGTATATACAGTATAATAAAGTTGTAATTTTCTAAGCTGGAACCAACTTTTTTTTATTTTTTATTACTTTTAATCTTTTATTTTGGAATAACACAGCATTGCAGAAATAAGCCATTCACTTTAGTCATCTCTTAATACATGATCTCTCCTCTACTATTTCCTCAACATGCCTGCCATGGACTGAGGTAACCACTATCAAACCAATATAGTAACATAGTAACAGTTTTAGGTTGAAAGCCTAAATTTGTGGTCTTCTACGCTATATTATTTTTAGAACTAATTTTATCTGCTGTGAATGTCGGCCGTTGTGTTTATTTCCTTTTTTTTTTTTTACTATAATATGTGATCTACCCTCATAACCATGTAGATCTCAATCCACTAGGAATTTATCTAGCCCATTGAGCGAGTCTGCCATTACAACTCGCTCAGGCAAGGAATTCCAAACATGTACTGTCCTTACTGTGAAAGGAACCTTTTTTCGCCTCTGTGTGCGAAGTCTCTTCTCCTCCAACCCGAGTGGATGTCCATGTGTCCTCTGTGTCGATCTTATAAAAAACAGATCCTCTGCAAGCTCTGTGTATTGTCCCCTTATATATATTTGTAAATGTTAATCATGTCCCCTTTTAATCTCTTTTCCAGTGTAAACATGCCTAGCAAGCCTTTCCTCGTATTCCAGCGTCTCCATCCCCTTAATCATACCCCTTTTACATCGCACAAATAACCCGGTACCGACACGGCATATTGCCGTGTCGAACCGGGTCAGTGTGCGATGTGAAAGCACACTGGGCGATTTAGCGGGTCGCCTGACCCGGTAAATCAACCAGGTAAAAAAGAAGGGTTTTACCCGGGTTGATTACCGGGTCAGGTGCGGTGTGAATGGGAGCCGTGTCGATGCGACACGGTTCCCATTCACAAGATAGGGAGAGGCGGCGCTGGAGATGAGCTCATCTCCCGACGCCGCCTCCACCCCTGCCCCTGCTGCTGCCTCCGTTGTCATGGCAACCGACCCGGTATATTGCCGGGTCGGGAAGCCTGCAACGGAGCGCAAATGCCGGATCCCACCCGGTAAGTACACGTTTGTCTTACCGGGTAGGACCCGGCATTTGCGGTGTGAATGCAGCATCAGTTTGGTCGCCCGGCTCTGAACCTTTTCTAGTTCCAGGATATACTTTCTGTAGGGATTTATATAATGAGAATATAATACTCTCATCACTTGCATCAATTTCCCACTTAATGCTAATACCTTGTTTGTCTTCTTTGCTGCAATCCTACTTTGGGTACTGCTGCTAAGTTTGTTATCTATGTGAACGCCCAAGTCTTTTTCCAGTACAGAATCCCCTAATTTTACCCCATTTAGTATGTGAGTGGTATTTTTGTTTTTGCTACTAAAGTACATTACCTTACACTTGTCTGTAATGAACCTCACTCTACATATTACTGCCCATGCTTCCAGTTTAAATAAGTCGTTCTGAAGAGACTCAGCATCTCCCTCCAAATTTATAACCTTACACAGTTTGGCACCATCTGCAAAAGTTGACACCATGCTCTCTAGATCTACTGCTAAATCATTTATGAAAATGTTGAACAATAGTGGTCCAAGTACAGACCCTTTTGGCACACCACTTATTACTTCAGACCAATTTGAAAAAATAAGATTTTACTTACCGGTAAATCTATTTCTCGTAGTCCGTAGTGGATGCTGGGGACTCTGTAAGGACCAAGGGGAATAGACGGGCTCCGCAGGAGACAGGGCACTTTAAGAAAGAATTTGGATACTGGTGTGCTCTGGCTCCTCCCTCTATGTCCCTCCTCCAGACCTCAGTTAAAGAAACTGTGCCCGGAAGAGCCGACAGTACAAGGAAAGGATTTTGGAATCCAGGGCAAGACTCATACCAGCCACACCAATCACACCGTATAACTTGTGATAAACTCACCCAGTAAACAATATGAACAACAATAGAGCATCAGATCAACCCTGATGCAACCATAACATAACCCTTATGTAAGCAATAACTATATACAAGCATTGCAGAAGAAGTCCGCACTTGGGACGGGCGCCCAGCATCCACTACGGACTACGAGAAATAGATTTACCGGTAAGTAAAATCTTATTTTCTCTAACGTCCTAGTGGATGTTGGGGACTCCGTAAGGACCATGGGGATTATACCAAAGCTCCCAAACGGGCGGGAGAGTGCGGATGACTCTGCAGCACCGAATGAGCAAACACAAGGTCCTCCTCAGCCAGGGTATCAAACTTATAGAACTTTGCAAAAGTGTTTGAACCCGACCAAGCAGCTGCTCGGCAAAGCTGTAATGCCGAGACCCCTCGGGCAGCCGCCCAAGAAGAGCCCACCTTCCTTGTGGAATGGGCTTTTCCTGATTTTGGCAGCGGCAATCCAGCCGCAGAATAAGCCTGCTGAATCGTGTTACAGATCCAGCGAGCAATAGTTTGCTTTGAAGCAGGAGCACCCAGCTTGTTGGGTGCATACAGGATAAACAGCGACTCAGTTTTCCTGACTCTAGCCGTTCTGGCTACATAAACCTTCAAAGCCCTGACCACATCTAGTAATTTGGAATCCTCCAAGTCACGAGTAGCCACAGGCACCACAATAGGTTGGTTCATATGAAAAGATGACACCACTTTTGGCAGAAATTGCGGACGGGTCCGCAATTCTGCCCTGTCCATATGGAAAACCAGATAGGGGCTTTTATGTACAAAGCCGCTAATTCTGACACACGCCTAGCTGAAGCCAAGGCTAATAGCATGACCACCTTCCACGTGAGAAATTTTAACTCCACGGTTTTAAGTGGCTCAAACCAGTGTGACTTCAGGAAACTCAACACCACGTTAAGATCACAAGGTGCCACTGGAGGCACAAAAGGGGGCTGAATATGCAGCACTCCCTTTACAAACGTCTGAACTTCAGGAAGAGAAGCCAGATCTTTTTGAAAGAAAATGGATAGGGCCGAAATCCGGACCTTAATGGAACCCAATTTTAGGCCCAAAGTCACTCCCGACTGTAGGAAGTGAAGGAAACGGCCCAGCTGGAATTCCTCCGTAGGGGCATTCCTGGCCTCACACCAAGCAACATATTTACGCCATATACGGTGATAATGTTTAGCCATCACGTCCTCCTTAGCCTTTATCAGCGTAGGAATAACCTCATCCGGAATGCCTTTTTCTGCTAGGATCCGGCGTTCAACCGCCATGCCGTGAAACGCAGCCGCGGTAAGTCTTGGAACAGACAGGGTCCCTGTTGCAACAAGTCCTGTCTTAGAGGCAGAGGCCATGGGTCCTCTGTGAGCATTTCTTGCAGCTCTGGATACCAAGTCCTTCTTGGCCAATCCGGAACAATGAGTATTGTTCTCACTCCTCTTCTTCTTATGATTCTCAGCACCTTGGGTATGAGAGGAAGAGGAGGAAATACATAGACCGACTGGAACACCCACGGTGTCACTAGTGCGTCTACAGCCATCGCCTGAGGGTCTCTTGACCTGGCGCAATACCTCTGTAGCTTTTTGTTGAGGCGGGATGCCATCATGTCTACTTGTGGCAGTTCCCACAGACTTGCAATCTGCATGAAGACTTCTTGATGAAGTCCCCACTCTCCCGGGTGGAGGTCGTGCCTGCTGAGGAAGTCTGCTTCCCAGTTGTCCACTCCCGGAATGAACACTGCTGACAGTGCTCTTACGTGATTCTCCGCCCAGCGAAGAATTCTGGTGGCTTCCGCCATTGCCACCCTGCTCCTTGTGCCGCCTTGGCAGTTTACATGAGCCACTGCGGTAATGTTGTCTGACTGAATCAGCACCGATCGGTCGCGAAGCAGGGTCTCCGCTTGACGTAGGGCGTTGTATATGGCCCTTAGTTCCAGGATGTTGATGTGAAGGCAAGTCTCCTGACTTGACCACAGACCTTGGAAATTTCTTCCCTGTTTGACTGCTCCCCAGCCTCGGAGGCTTGCGTCCGTGGTCACCAGGACCCAGTCCTGACTGCCGAATCTGCGGCCCTCGAGAAGGTGAGCACTCTGCAGCCACCACAGGAGAGACACCCTGACCCTGGGGGACAGGGTGATCAGCCGATGCATTTGTAGATGTGATCCGGACCACTTGTCCAACAGATCCCATTGAAAGGTCCTCGCATGGAACCTGCCGAAGGGAATGGCCTCGTATGATGCCACCATCTTTCCCAGGACTCGCGTGCAGTGATGCACCGACACCTGTTTTGGTTTTAATAGGTCTCTGACCAGTGTCATGAGCTCCTGAGCCTTCTCCATCGGGAGATAAACCCTCTTCTGGCCTGTGTCCAGAATCATGCCCAGGAAGGGCAGACGAGTCGTAGGAATCATCTGCGACTTTGGAATATTTAGAATCCAGCCGTGCTGTTGTAACACTTCCCGAAAGCGTGCCACGCTGATCAGCAACTGCTCTCTGGACCTCGCCTTTATGAGGAGATCGTCCAAGTATGGGATAATTGTGACTCCTTGCCGTCGCAGGAGCACCATCATTTCCGCCATTACCTTGGTAAATATTCTCGGTGCCGTGGAGAGACCAAACGGCAACGTCTGGAATTGGTAATGACAATCCTGTACCACAAATCTGAGGTACTCCTGATGAGGTGGATAAATGGGGACATGAAGGTAAGCATCCTTTATGTCCAGAGACACCATAAAATCCCCCCCTTCCAGGCTTGCGATGACCGCTCTGAGCAATTCCATCTTGAACTTGAACCTTTTCAGGTATATGTTCAGGGATTTTAAATTCAATATGGGTCTGACCGAACCGTCCGGTTTCGGTACCACAAACATGGTCGAATAGTAACCCCTTCCCTGTTGAAGGAGGGGAACCTTTACCACCACCTGCTGAAGATACAATTTGTTAATTGCAGCTAACACTATTTCCCTCTCTAAGGGGGAAGCTGGCAGGGCCGATTTGAGGCAACGGTGAGGGGGCATCTCTTCGAATTCCAGCTTGTATCCCTGAGACACAATCTCTATAGCCCAGGGATCCACCTGGGAGTGAACCCACTTGTGGCTGAAATTTCGGAGACGCTCCCCCACCGGGCCTAGCTCCACCTGTGGAGCCCCAGCGTCATGCGGTGGTTTAGTGGAAGCCGGGGAGGACTTCTGTTCCTGGGAACTAGCTGTATTGTGCAGCTTCTTTCCTCTACCCCTGCCTCTGGCAAGAAAGGACGCACCTCGGACTTTCTTGCCTTTTTGTGATCGAAAGGACTGCATTTGGTAATACGGTGCTTTCTTACGTTGTGAGGGAACATATGGAAAAATTTTTGACTTTCCAGCCGTAGCTGTGGAGACCAGGTCCGAGAAACCCTCCCCAAACAACTCCTCACCCTTGTAAGGTAAAACCTCCATGTGCCTTTTTGAGTTGGCATCTCCTGTCCATTGCCGAGTCCACAGGACCCTTCTGGCAGAAATCGACATTGCATTTATTCTAGAGCCCAGTAGGCTAATGTCTCTTTGAGCATCTCTCATATATAGGACAGCGTCTTTTATATGCCCCAGGGTCAGTAATATAGTATCCTTGTCCAAGGTATCAAGTTCCTCAGATAAGGTATCTGTCCATGCTGCTACAGCACTACACATCCAGGCCGACGCAATCGCCGGCCTTAGTAAGGTGTCACGATCCGGGTATCTGGACGCCATTACTTAGCCTTCAGATGCCTCCTAAGGCTGGCTCAGCGTTCCAGGACCGGATCCCGCTGTTCCTGAGTTTCCACATGCAGAATGTCAGAGTGGTGATTTCATCAGCCGCGGCCTCCGCTGTGCCCGCGTGGTTAAATGTGCGCTTGTCAGTCTGGCGTCTCCTGTCTCCTGTGGCCGGCGTCGCCATTACTGTTTCAATTCTCACATGGATTACAAACCAAACTTCCCTCCAAGTGTCTGCATGGGCGCAGCCATCTTGGATTTTGTCATCTGAGCATTTCCACCAATCTGCTGTCTGTATTGTTGATTTGCATAATTGCCTAGCCAACCCCTTCCTTGCTGCAGGTATAAGTAAGCTGTGCCTGAGCAAGGAAGGCGTCAGTGCTTTGGTTGTCTAACCTAGTTCCAGTTTGTCTCTCTCCTGTGGTTGTCTTCCAGGTTCCAGCTCCTGTCTCCAGACTTCTGCTATAGAGACCCGCACCAGCATTCCATCTGCGGTGTAGCCTGACTCTCCGATCCATTCTGGACTCACCTGTTTCCAGTTACAACAATCACCTGCTTCCAGCCCAGCTTCCAGCAGTGTACAGCTTCTCTTAAAGGGCCGGTGTCCTTTCTGCAGTTTACCACTCTCCACCGGTATTATTATTTCACCGCTCTCAAACTCCAAACTTCATTATTATTTCATCGCTCTCAAGTTCGTTTATTATTTAACTGGTTTCAGCCAGTATCCACTCCGTACCAACAACAGTCTGGTTCCAGCCAGTATCCACAGCAGCCGTTTTATCTTCAGCAACCCAGCCTTTCCTGGAACACCAGCTGGTACGATCCTGGGTTCTCTCCATTGCTACAGTCAGGTCTGGTAAGGACTTTCCAACTAGAAGATTATAAGAACTGTCTCACCCTACCAGTGCCTGTGGCCCTTGCCACCCTGTAGTACCCAGGAATTGTATTTATCCTCTGTTGACTTTTATGTTTCCTTTACTGCTGCTGTGTTACGGAGTTTGTCATAATAAACATCATTGACTTTTATCCTGGTTGTCGTGGTCACGCCTTCGGGCAGTTATTCTACATGTTACTTACATGTCTAGGGGTCTGATACAACCTCCCAGGTTCCGTTACATCTCAGCCCCTACAACTGAGGCTGCCTCCCGTCAGCTCAGCCCCTCAGTTGTGACAGTAAGCACTGACCTAATGAATCCAGCCGGAGACCAGGATCAAGCGGCCAGGCCAATGCAAGAACTGGCAGCCCGACTTGAACATCAGGAGGCTGCACAGGGCCACATCATCCGCTGTCTCCAGGATCTCTCTACACGGCTGGATGGGATTCAAACGACCCTCCGTGGACCTGGCACGTCCGGTGCGTCCACTACAGTGACACCAGCTGTAACCCCACCCACCTTACCCATTTCCAGTCCACATCTTCATCTTCCAACGCCAGCAAAATTTGATGGATCTCCAAGGTTCTGCAGGGGATTTCTCAATCAATGTGAAATCCACTTTGAGCTTCTACCTGGCAATTTCTTCAGTGACCGTACCAAAATTGCCTATATCATCTCCCTTCTCAGTGGCTCAGCCCTTGACTGGGCATCACCTTTATGGGAGAAGTCTGATCCCCTGCTATCCTCCTATACTGACTTTGTAGCTACATTCAGGCGCATCTTCGACGAGCCAGGCCGGATAACATCTGCTTCATCTGAGATTCTCCGTTTACGCCAGGGAACACGTACTGTGGAACAGTATCTTATACAGTTTAAAATCCTGGCATCCGAACTGGCATGGAACGACGAGGCCCTGTATGCTGCATTCTGGCATGGCTTATCAGAACGCATCAAGGATGAGTTAGCTACCAGAGACTTGCCCTCTAAGTTGGATGAGCTAATTTCTCTTTGCACGAAGGTTGATCTACGTTTCAGAGAGAGAGCGACTGAGCGAGGAAGATCATCTACTCCTAAATCTTCTGCTCCTCCTCCTCGTCAACCATCTCCATCCAAGGATGAGCCTATGCAAATTAGTCGTTCTCGTCTATCTCCCGCTGAGCGCCGAAGACGTCTCTCTGAGTCTCTCTGTCTCTACTGTGCAGCTCCGTCGCACACTATCAATGCCTGTCCCAAACGTCCGGGAAACTCCAGATCCTAGCTCGCCAAGGAGAGGGCCGGCTAGGAGTAATGATCTCCTCTCCATCTCCTCATGATTGTAACCTCCCAGTGTCGCTCCAAATTGCTCAACGTTACAGGAACGTCATTGCCCTCCTTGATTCCGGAGCAGCTGGGAATTTCATAACCGAAGCTTATGTTAAACGGTGGTCCCTACCCACCGAGAGACTGTCCTCGTCCATCTCTTTGACTGCCGTGGATGGCAGCAAGATTTTTGACGCAGTCATTTCCTTAAGGACTCTTCCAGTTCGTCTGAGAGTGGGAGTTCTTCATTCTGAGTATATTTCTTTTTTAGTGATTCCAAGAGCCACACATCGAGTGGTTTTAGGCCTTCCATGGCTCCGTCTCCACAACCCATCAATTGACTAGACGACTACGCAAATACTGGCATGGGGTCCCTCCTGTGCTGAGACTTGTTTAGCCAAAGTTCTTCCTGTTTGTTCTTCCTTCCCCAGGTCATCTGATGTTCCGCCTCCTCCATATCAAGACTTCACGGACGTGTTCAGTAAAGCCTCTGCTGATATCCTTCCTCCTCATAGAGAATGGGACTGCCCAATCGACCTCATTCCAGGGAAGGTTCCACCGCGAGGCCGAACTTATCCGTTGTCTCTGCCTGAGACACACTCCATGGAAGAGTACATCAAAGAGAACCGGGCGAAGGGTTTCATCCGACCATCTTCTTCTCCAGCCGGCGCAGGCTTCTTCTTCGTTAAGAAGAAAGACGGTGGTCTGCGTCCGTGCATCGACTACAGAGGTCTGAACGACATTACCGTCAAGAACCGATACCCTTTACCCCCGATTACCGAGCTCTTTGATAGAGTTAGTGGTGCAACTATTTTCACAAAGCTGGACTTGAGGGGTGCCTACAATCTCATCCGAATCCGTGAGGGTGACGAGTGGAAGACCGCCTTTAACACCCGTGACGGACATTATGAGTACCTCGTCATGCCCTTCGGATTGAGCAATGCTCCAGCAGTCTTCCAGCACTTCGTGAATGAGATTTTCAGGGACATCTTGTACCGCCATGTCGTGGTTTATCTAGACGACATCCTCATCTTTGCTAATAATCTCGAAGATCATCGTTTCTGGGTAAAAGAGGTTCTTTCCCGTCTCCGTGTCAATCACCTCTATTGTAAATTGGAGAAGTGTGTGTTTGAAGTTAAAACCATTCCGTTTCTAGGTTACATTGTGTCCGGTTCCGGACTAGAGATGGATCCTGAGAAACTCCAAGCAATCCAGAATTGGCCTATACCCTTAAGCCTCAAAGGGGTCCAGAGGTTCTTAGGGTTCGCCAATTATTATAGAAAATTTATACGAGACTTTTCCACCATTGTGGCGCCTATCACTGCATTAACCAAGAAAGGTGCTAATCCGTCCAAGTGGTCCGAGGAAGCTACACAGGCCTTTCACCTTCTGAAGCAACGGTTCATCTCTGCACCAGTTCTGAAACAGCCCGACACCGACTCTCCTTTTATCTTAGAGGTAGATGCCTCCTCCGTTGGAGTAGGAGCAGTGTTATCCCAGAGGGCCAAAGATGGACATCTACATCCTTGCAGTTTCTTCTCCCGGAAGTTCTCCCCAGCTGAGCGCAACTATGCCATTGGCGATCAGGAGTTGCTAGCCATCAAGCTCGCTCTGGAGGAGTGGAGATACCTGTTGGAGGGAGCTTCCCACTCAATCACCATTCTTACCGACCACAAAAATCTTTTATATCTCAAAGGCGCACAATGTCTGAATCCTCGTCAGGCCAGATGGGCACTTTTCTTCTCTAGGTTTGACTTTAAACTCCAGTTCTGTCCGGGTTCTCAGAATCGTAAGGCCGATGCCCTTTCCCGCTCATGGGAGCAAGAAAATGAGTCCGAGTCTGCAGACAAGCATCCTATTATTAATCCGTTGGCATTCTCCACGGTAGGGATGGACTCTACGCCTCCACCAGGGAAAAGTTTTGTTAAGCCAGTTCTAAGGAAGAAGCTCATGCATTGGGCCCATGCTTCCCGTTTTGCTGGACATACAGGCATTCAGAAAACCCTTGAATTTATTTCTAGGTCCTACTGGTGGCCAACTCTGAAGAAGGACGTTATGGAATTTATTGCCTCCTGCCCAAAGTGTGCCCAACACAAAGTCTCCCGCCAGTCGCCTGCGGGGCAACTGGTTCCATTATCTGTTCCCCGTCGACCTTGGACCCATTTGTCGATGGACTTTGTTTCCGATCTACCTATCTGCAACAAGTTTAATACCATCTGGGTGGTAGTTGACCGGTTCACCAAGATGGCACATTTCATCCCTCTCACCGGTCTTCCGTCAGCTTCCAAGTTGGCTCAAGTGTTTATACAAGAGATCTTCCGACTTCACGGTCTTCCTGAAGAGATCATCTCGGATCGTGGAGTACAATTTGTAGCCAAATTTTGGCGAAGTTTGTGTCAAGCCCTCCAAGTCAAGTTAAAGTTTTCCACGGCTTACCATCCTCAGACCAATGGTCAAACCGAGAGGGTGAATCAGGACTTGGAGGCCTTCCTCCGTATATATGTGTCTTCCTCTCAAGATGACTGGGTTCAACTCCTTCCTTGGGCCGAGTTCAGCCACAACAATCAATACCATTCCTCATCTTCTTCTACACCATTCTTCATTAATTATGGATTCCACCCTAAAGTCCCAGAATTCCAACCGCTTCCCGCAACTTCTGTTCCAGCAGTGGATGTCACCTTGCGTCAGTTTTCAAATAACTGGAGGAACGTCCGCGCAGCCCTGCTTAAAGCCTCATTCAGGTATAAGAAGTTTGCCGATAGAAAGCGTAGAGCGGTTCCTGCTCTCAAGGTGGGTGATCGTGTGTGGCTGTCCACGAAGAATTTGAGGTTGAGAGTTCCCAGCATGAAATTTGCACCTCGCTACATCGGACCCTTCAAGATTGAACAAGTCATCAATCCTGTTGCCTACAGGTTACAGTTACCATCCTTCTTGAAAATACCCAGGACATTTCATGTTTCTTTGTTGAAACCGCTGATCCTGAATCGGTTTCATTCCGCACTTCCTCCAGCTCCCAAAGTTCAGACTCAACGGGGAGTCGAGTACGAGGTGGCCAAGATTTTGGACTCACGTTTCCGTTACGGTCAGTTACAATACCTCATTGACTGGAAGGGCTATGGTCCTGAAGAACGCTCTTGGACCAATGCCTCAGACGTCCATGCTCCTGCCTTGGTCCGAAATTTCCACGCAAAGTTTCCTTTAAAGCCTAAGAAGTGTCCTGGGGCCACTCCTAAAGGGGGGGGGTGCTGTCACGATCCGGGTATCTGGACGCCATTACTTACCCTTCAGATGCCTCCTAAGGCTGGCTCAGCGTTCCAGGACCGGATCCCGCTGTTCCTGAGTTTCCACATGCAGAATGTCAGAGTGGTGATTTCATCAGCCGCGGCCTCCGCTGTGCCCGCGTGGTTAAATGTGCGCTTGTCAGTCTGGTGTCTCCTGTCTCCTGTGGCCGGCGTCGCCATTACTGTTTCAATTCTCACATGGATTACAAACCAAACTTCCCTCCAAGTGTCTGCATGGGCGCAGCCATCTTGGATTTTGTCATCTGAGCATTTCCACCAATCTGCTGTCTGTATTGTTGATTTGCATAATTGCCTAGCCAACCCCTTCCTTGCTGCAGGTATAAGTAAGCTGTGCCTGAGCAAGGAAGGCGTCAGTGCTTTGGTTGTCTAACCTAGTTCCAGTTTGTCTCTCTCCTGTGGTTGTCTTCCAGGTTCCAGCTCCTGTCTCCAGACTTCTGCTATAGAGACCCGCACCAGCATTCCATCTGCGGTGTAGCCTGACTCTCCGATCCATTCTGGACTCACCTGTTTCCAGTTACAACAATTACCTGCTTCCAGCCCAGCTTCCAGCAGTGTACAGCTTCTCTTAAAGGGCCGGTGTCCTTTCTGCAGTTTACCACTCTCCACCGGTATTATTATTTCACCGCTCTCAAACTCCAAACTTCATTATTATTTCATCGCTCTCAAGTTCGTTTATTATTTAACTGGTTCCAGCCAGTATCCACTCCGTACCAACAACAGTCTGGTTCCAGCCAGTATCCACAGCAGCCGTTTTATCTTCAGCAACCCAGCCTTTCCTGGAACACCAGCTGGTACGATCCTGGGTTCTCTCCATTGCTACAGTCAGGTCTGGTAAGGACTTTCCAACTAGAAGATTATAAGAACTGTCTCACCCTACCAGTGCCTGTGGCCCTTGCCACCCTGTAGTACCCAGGAATTGTATTTATCCTCTGTTGACTTTTATGTTTCCTTTACTGCTGCTGTGTTACGGAGTTTGTCATAATAAACATCATTGACTTTTATCCTGGTTGTCGTGGTCACGCCTTCGGGCAGTTATTCTACATGTTACTTACATGTCTAGGGGTCTGATACAACCTCCCAGGTTCCGTTACCTCTCAGCCCCTACAACTGAGGCTGCCTCCCGTCAGCTCAGGCCCTCAGTTGTGACAGTAAGGTACCTGAATGTGTATAAATGGACTTCAGGATACCCTCCTGCTTTCTATCCGCAGCATCTTTTAGGGTGGCCGTATCCTGTGACGGCAGGGCTACCCTCTTGGATAAGCGTGTTAAAGCTTTGTCTACCCTAGGGGAGGATTCCCAGCGTAACCTGTCCGTTGGCGGGAAAGGATACGCCATAAGCATCCGTTTGGAAATTTGCAGTTTTCTATCTGGAGATTCCCAAGCCTTTTCACATAACTCATTTAACTAATGTGAAGGGGGAAAGGTCACCTCCTGCCTTTTTTCCCCATACATATTGTCAAAGTCAGAAAAATATCACGCTGCACACTGCCATATATGCACCTCATGCGTGTACCCGCTGCACGTGCATGAGCCCTCCCGTGCGTGCGTATACTCTGTCGCGTACACTCGCGGACGCGCGGTATGCGCATTTACGGTAGAGTTTGTGTTCGTCTAGCGGGCGACTCAATCGTAACATATTTTATTCATATAATGTATTTTGTAGATTATGGTCCCTTTGATAGAATCTGAAAGTTTAGTTAATGTAGTATGTTCGGGGACAAAGAGATCCCTCTTTGTTTGATACGAAGGGTCAGACAGGGGTTACACAGTGGTGTTTAGTATCCATCGGAAGAGAATATAATTAGCAATATTCCGGTGTTGGTTTGAAGCGGATTAATCGCTCGTGCGTATAGTTATGGACATAAGAAGTTTATGGACATTTACTATATTTGCACTTTATTACCCATGCGGCGGGAAACCCAGTTTCCCACCCACCTGAGCAGTTAGGAATAGTCACAGCCCACCTGTATGAACCAACCTATGACCTTTTGTTATAATGCGAAGACGAATTCCTGTGTCCAATGAACGATAAGAATGTAGGGACCATTGTACTGTATTGTGTGTAGTGTATAAAAGGACAAGCCGATCTGGGCCAGCTCTCTACTCTCTTCAACGGTTCTCATTGCTGATAATCGGGAGCTGGATATCCAGAAAGGCGCTTGCGATTGTTTCCCCTGGTGCGTAAGTTCTCTGCAACCATATTGTCTCTTATTTAATGTTATAAGCCATTCTCTCTCTCCTTCCCCCTGTAAATGTAATTGTATCTTTATTGTATTTTATGTGTAGTGATTCGGTTAGGTATTTTATGTTATCTTGGTAGTGTATAACTTGTATTGTATTATTCTTTTGCAATTGAACGTTCATTCATTTCCTTAAAAGGCGTTAGACCCTTAGACCGGTATTTGAGTGTTTATTATATTGCTAAGGGGTTCTCAGAGCGTCACATACGCTCATACAGCTTTTAAACTAACAAGGTTACACTGTGTTGCATTTACACCTTATCACTGCACAAGGGTTTACAGTATAAGTACATTGTTTATGGTATAGTTATAAAGGTTTAACTCTGTGAGCGTCAGCGCCGCTTGTGATCTCCTCGTGGTCCCGAGCGTCCGCTACGCTGATAGCGTATCATTACGTTAGTCGGCAGCCTGCGTGCTTGCCTTTACGCTCTAAAGGCAGCGTGCTTGCCTTTACGCTCTAAGCCGTGAGCGAACGTGCGTCTCGTCCACGGCTAAGCGTTCGTTACGCTACGTGCGTCTCGTCCACGGCTAAGCGTTCGTTACGCTACGTGCGTACTCTTACGGTATTCCATACGCCAATTGCGTACTGTGTTCTTTAACCTTTTAGAGTGTTTTATACAAGGTATAGAATAGGCATTGTCAATTGGGGACTCGCCCGCTCTTCACATATCTGCACTAGGTAATTCCAGCAGACATTATCGGTCAGCAAAAGGCGGGAGGTAATATTCCTCGTAGTGCTGACCAGATAAGCGTCTGCTTCGCTTAGTAAGGAGTGCTGAAGGAATCCGGAACCAAAAGGTAGGAACAGTACGTTATTGTCTTTTAAAACCTGTTTAGTTTCTGTTTTGCGAACGAAAGCAATAAGCATACACATCTGTATTTCTTGTTTAGTATTGTTTTCGTGCCTCATTCTCCTGATTGCCACATACTAGTGATAAACGTGTTGAGACATTTGTTGTTATTAATAGTTAAAAGTAATATTTAAGGGAATAATTGTAAAAGGCACACACACAATCTCGCCTAGAATACAAGGGAGATTTGAGTGGTGGTCAGTGAAGGATTACTGTTAAAGATCATTCACATTGATAAACGTGTAGTGTGTAACTGTGGACGTACTTGGTCTGTGTACACGTGTCCTTACAAGGGCAGGGCGTACACAGCAAGGGTCGACGCACGGAGCGTGTATTACGCAACGGAGCGTACGGATACGCCCACATGATACAAACCGCACGATAGTATTGTTTAGTAAGCGATAAGGAAATAACGCGAAAAATAACACAAATTTATCTCAAATCCAAAAGTTTAAAAGTTAAAAGAAAAAGAGACTTTCTCTGTTGCAATTCTTCTGGGTTAGGCTAATACCGAATGAAAGGATTTCTGCGCAGAAATAAAAATTAAAGTAAACATGTGGTAAGAGTGTGTGTATATATAAGATTTCTCTTTTATTACGGAAGTGGGAACCATAGGCCAGTAGAAAGAGATACACCAGCGAGAGTGATATCGTGGGGTGGCTTGGGAGGCGTCCCTTGTTAGACTCGACACATTTATGAGCAGTAGAGTCTGCTGTACATAACAGACCAGGAGGTCACAGACCAGGAGGTCACAGAACAGGAGGTTCAGGTACAGCAGACTAGAAGTAGAGAAGCACAACCGAAGAGGGTTGGTGCTAGACCCATATAGGCCAAAGAAGCTCATTGCTGAAGGAATTCGCAGCCGAAATTTTCGATTCCACTGATCGTTCCGCACATAAGATTAGTTGCTTGTGTGCAGATACGATTGTACCGCATGTGATTGTGTGCATTAGCGTGTCTTAAATTCAAAAGAACGCTACTTGCACATTGTTAACGTGATTTGTGTAATTTTTTTTATTTTAAGGGAAGTAGCCTGATCACTCAGGGACATTCCAGCGACTGATACTTGCTGGGGAGGGTAAGACACTCCCACACGCCCGAGCAAGTAGACGTACTTAGGTGCCCTAGGTTGGGTACGGAACCTCTGGGAACTTTGGTCGCCGTATTGGCCAGCGTGGGAGGAGTTAAGTGGGCGGACCTCGAGGCAAAACCCCCACCGCAGCCTTACCCCGGACATTTTGGTTTTCTGTGAGGGTTGCCGGAGACCCTGATTGGAAGTCAGAGGTAGTGAAAGCAACGCCTGCAGAGATGGGGGCCACTTGTTCAGGTAAGGGGCGATCAACCCAGGTTCAGGTTGATTTGGTAAACCGACCAATCGGGTCGGCAAGGTATATCATGTGTGAGAAATATGGTCATCACACAGAAATGTTGTGCAATGAATGGGAGAGGATGACTGTGCATGACAGGGAAAAGTTTCCCCGGGTAGGTAGTTTTAACCCAGAAGTGTTACAGAATTTAAGGAGAAGAGTTTGCCTGATTAAATCTTCAAAAAGGCGTATTAGACATTAGGATTATTTAACATTGTGGCAACAGGAAGGTGAAATACAAAGGGGGTTGGCGCAAGCCACTGGATCTAACCCTATCAGGAAACTGATAGCCACTGCTTCCCCCACCACCATACATACCTGGAGAGAAATTGGTTGCAGAGAATGGCACTCAGGGTCATGTTAAATGTGTAGAAGTTAAGGATAATGAAACCAAAGTAATTAATGCTAACACTAATCCGTGCAAGTTGTACCCTGTTTTGAACTTTCCCCAGGATTGTGACCAAGAGGATGAGCCCACAACAATATCAGCACTCTCCCTAGCAGCCACCATATCAGAAACAGCAGTAGGCACGACTCAACGCGTAAGATTAGTAGCAAAGGCCCCTAGCGGAGGGACAGGTGAGGTCGTATCGACTGGTAAGTACGGCACCATACACTATGCTGAAACCATTTCACCACATGTTGTAGAATCTACTCAGAATGATGTTATTGGACTTAATCCCGTTAGGGTAATAGCAGTGCCAAATGGGAAAACTGAAGCTTCAGGAGCAACTCCTGTCAGGAACATCGCCATGCACTGTCCCTTTTCCCGAGCAGAATTAAGATCAATGATGTCTGAATTCCCTGATCCTAGGAAAGACTTAGTTGCATGTCAAAAGTATATTAGGGAACTAGGAAATTCTGCAGAGCCAAATAACAAAGATTGGAGGACAGTTTTGAGGGCATGTTTACCCCCCAGTGTTGATCAGTTAAAGTTTATCGCTGATTGCAAGTTAGATGAGGAAGTACCACTAACAGACGAGTATAATCAGGATAATGTAAAGAGAATCAACTTTTAGTTAGGGGTATATTTTCCTGCAGTTGTAAAGTGGAATAAAATCTTTACCATAAAACAAAAAGAAGGTGAATCCACACCAGAGTATTTTCACCGGGCTCTGCAGGATATGGCTAGGTACACTGGTATAGATGACATTAAAACTAATGTACACCACAGGGAAGTAGCTGTTTCAGTATTAATGGACGGTCTAAAAGAGGTTTTAAGGAATAGAATACAAACCACTAGGCCTGATTGGAGAGGTATGTCGGTGGATGCATTGGGAGAGGCTGCTGCTGGGCATGATCGGAATATCATCAGACACAGGGAGTCACAGAGTGATAAGTTAATGGCTGTAAGCATACAGGCCCTCACTACCCGGCCACCTCAGCCCAGAACTGTGACCCCTGTGGGTAAGTCAAGAGGTATAAAATGTTATAGTTGTCACAGAGAGGGACACATGTCACGTGATTGTAAAGCAAGACAAATACAAAATTCATATCAATCCCCTAGACACCGACCTGATACGAGACATTGGGATCAAGGACCGAAGGGGCGGAGCTATGAGCCACATGCAGGGGAAACAAAAAGGTATCCCCCAAGAAGAGACTGGCAAATCTCTGATAGTTCCCATCTACCCCCACCACAAGTAATTGCTGCCAGCGCGATTCAGGGAGGTCACCATACCCAATAGGGGTGTGGCCACACCTGTAATCTGCAGCCAGTGAAATTGATTGCAAGTCTTGGAAGTGAACCCGAGATCACAATTGATGTAGCTGGTAAATCATTAAATTTCCTTGTAGATACGGGGGCGGCCAAATCAGTGATAAATTCGACAGTGGGCATGAGAACCACTGGTAAAACAATTCCAACCATGGGAGTAACGGGAGTAGTACAACACTACCCTGTTCGCAAACCAGCAGAGATTACAATAGGGCCTTTGCATACCAAGCATTCCTTTTTGCTGGCTGCATCGGCACCGACTAATCTCCTGGGAAGAGATTTATTGTGTAAAATGGGGTGTGTCATTTATTGTACTCCTGAAGGTGTATTCTTAGACATACCTGAGAATCACGCTCAGGAAGTGCGAGATATACTAGACTCCCCATCAAAATTAATGTCACAGACCGTTATGATAAATAGGAGTTCATCCCAGGTAGAAGAAATGACATCCCAAATACCAGAGTCACTTTGGACTAAAGATGGACAAGACACTGGATTAATGGCAAACGTAGCTCCAGTAGTTGTGCAAGTAAAAGATGGTAGGATAGCTCCAAAAATCCCACAATACCCTCTGAAGCCAGAGGTGGAGTTAGGAGTATACCCCGTAATAGAGCGCTTGCTACAACAGGGCATTCTGGTAAGAACATCCAGCACTGCCAATAGTCCCATCTTCCCTGTGAAAAAGAGTGGGGGGAGGGGTTACAGGCTAGTGCAGGATCTAAGGGGGATTAATAAAATAGTTGAGTCAGTTCCCCGTAGTGCCAAATCCAGCTGTCATCCTTATGCAAATCCCTCCCACTGCGAAATTTTTCACTGTTATTGACCTCTGCTCCGCCTTCTTCTCGGTACCTCTGCACCCTGACAGCCAATATTTGTTTGCATTCACATACAGAGGAGTCCAATACACATGGACTCGATTACCACAAGGTTTCATAGACAGCCCAAGTATATTTTCACAGGCTTTGCATGATTGTTTACAGTCTTTCCAACCAGAGAGTGGATCAGTATTGATCCAATATGTGGATGATTTACTACTATGTTCAGATTCACTGGAAGCGTCCCTGAAAGATACGAAACAGCTCCGGTTTCATCTTTCAGACACAGGACACAAGGTGTCCAAAGACAAGTTGCAATTATGCCAGACTAAAGTAAAATATCTGGGACACTGTCTGACACAAGGACTGAGACACCTGACCGCTGATAGAATTCAAGCAATTCGAGACATGACTCTGCCACAAACCCAGCAACAGATCAGAACATTTCTAGGAATGTGTGGGTATTGCCGTAACTGGATCCCAGGTTTTTCCATTCTAGCATTACCTTTGCAGGAGATGGTCTCATCAAACAAACCTGATCGGATTTCGCATACAGACGAATCCGAGATGGCATTTGAGAGACTTAAACAGTGCCTAACGCAGGCACCAGCATTAGGTATGCCAGACTATGGGAAACCCTTTGAGCTGTACGGAACAGAAAGTGCTGGTTGCGCGGCAGGCGTCCTAACCCAAAAGCACGGTGATGCCAGCAGGCCGGTAGCATACTACAGCGCTCAGCTAGATACGGTAGCGCAATCCCTCCCCACATGCTTGCGAAGTGTTGCAGCGATAGCATTGCTAGTTACAAAAAGCGAAGATGTAGTGCTAGGACACAACCTCACAATCCATACACCGCATGCAGTGTCAGCCTTGCTGAATTCTGCCCAAACCAGGCACGTCTCATCAGCGCGGTTTACAAGATGGGAATTGGCATTAATGGCCCCCATAAACATCACCATAAAAAGATGCAGTGCATTAAATCCTGCAACGTATCTCCCAGGTGTGCCTGGACAGGCACAAAGGGTGGAGGATGAGAGTGATGGGGAAGGAGGATTTAATACAGGAGATGACATGCATGATTGTATGGAGTATTTGACCCAAAATTTCACGGCAAGGCCTGACATCAGTGACAACCCACTGGAAGATGTAGATCTTACTTTCTACACTGATGGTAGTTGTCACAGACGGACTCGGGAGACTTGTGTACTGGATACGCAGTCGTAGATGACCAAGGCACCATAGAAGCAGAACCGCTAGGCCCACCTCACTCAGCCCAGGTTGCTGAACTGGTTGCCCTGACCAGAGCATGTGAATTGGCTAAGGGCAAGTCAGCCAATATCTACACCGATTCTAGATACGCCTTCGGGGTAGTCCATGATTTCGGAGCCCTATGGCGCCTCAGAAATTTCATGACGGCAGCTGGTACACCGGTAGCGCATGCAGCTCACATCAAAAGGCTTCTAACAGCGATACAGGAACCCGACAGAGTGGCTGTTATCAAGTGTAAAGCACATACATATAGCCAAGACCCAGTATCACTTGGTAACAGCCGAGCAGACGAGGCTGCTAAGTTAGCAGCTGGTACCCCCAGACAGACAGACACCACACAACTGATGGTATTTAATACCGTCAACACACAGAAACTGTGTGAAATGCAAAATGTGTGTTCCACACAGGAAAAGGCAGTTTGGAGGGCAAAGGGATATGGCCAGGAGTCCTCAGGACTCTGGACAGATGGACAGGGTAAACCAGTGGCACCCATAGCATACCTTCCAAGTTTGGCTGAAGCAGCACATGGGCTGACTCATCTAGGCAAGGAAGGGATGTGCAAGTTGGTAAGAGCATATTGGTGCGCCCCAGGATTTTCTTCCCATGCGGGAAAGAGAGCAATGTCATGCCTCACCTGCTTGAGGAAGAATATCGGAAAGGCAATACCAACAGAACCATCTCATATCCCACCTACAGGCGGTCCTTTTCAGGTAATACAGATTGATTTCATACAATTACCCCCTTGTCGAAATTTGAAGTATGTACTAGTTTGTATAGATGTGTTTTCAAATTGGGTCGAAGCATTTCCTGCGGCCACAAATACCGCAATGTTTACTGCTAAGAAAATTGTACAGGAATTTGTGTGTAGATACGGTATCCCTAGAATAATTGAAAGTGATAGGGGTACCCATTTTACAGGTGATGTCTTTCAAGGAATGTGTAAGTTGATGGGAATTGATAGTAAGCTGCACACTCCGTACCGCCCCCAGGCGAGTGCGAAAGTAGAAAGAGTGAACAGCACTATTAAAAATAAATTGAGCAAAGTTATGGCGGAAACAGGATTGACATGGCCAGAAGCTTTGCCCCTTGTATTATACAGCATCAGAACCACTCCCAGGTCCCCTCTTAATCTGTCCCCTTTTGAAATTCTGTTTGGTCGACAACCGCATGTCATGATTAACCCTCAGGATGATTTGAAGTGTAACAATGAAGTGACTGTAAAGTATTTGGTTAAGATGAGTAAACAGCTAAAGAATCAGAATGATAATTTGAAGTTAGTGATTCCTGATCTGCCAGATAGTAATTGTCATGACATTGAACCTGGGGATTATGTAATGATACGGAATTTTCTACGCTCAGGTTGCCTTATTGACAGATGGGAAGGACCATACCAAGTCTTATTGATTAGCACGACAGCATTGAAGGTTGCCGAGAGAGAGACTTGGGTTCATTCGTCCCATTGTAAGAAGGTTGCTGATCCAGAGAGGTCCCGTGATAAGGAACAGACGGTAGAGGAAGTTGTATCACTGGAGTGTCTGTTTCAGGAGGACTGAGACGGCACCTGAGCATTGAGAATAATAAGATCGGAGGCAGTTGTCGATTCCCTGTTCCCTTTTATTGTTTTTCTCCACTTCCCATCCCATCTCCCTCAATTGTTTCTTTCCCCCTTCTCATTCTTCTCCATTTCCTCCTATAAAATGGACTTGCCCCAAGAGACTGTGATCCGGATTTTCCTGTTGACCATGATGTTGACCAGAGCAGTCTGTTCCGGCGAGAGTACCATGGAGGTCGAGAGAGGTTCTGGAATGGGTTCTGATGACAGAGATGGAGGCGTAGATTTCCAAGAACAACATAATCACCTAGTAAAGGCGAGTATCAGAAAACGATCTGGTAGCATTGACAATAGAAGGAATTGTGAAGGATTGTTAGCTGAAGAGAACTGTATCTGTAGACTCTGTGACAGTGTAGTTGAGGATGGGTGTATCAAGAAATGCCAATCCAGTTTTAATATCCACATGGACCGGCATCCATTGAGTGACTATCATTCCTTAGTGGGTAAAGTGTTAAATCAGACAGATTTGTTGGGTATGCTCTCAAGTACCTCAAGGCCATAGCAAATCAGGATTAGTGCCCTTCCCTTTAACTATAGGGGAGGTACTTGAGCTAAGTGGAGGGAGGCCGGTGGACAGGAGGTTTAATATCTCCAGTCCTCCTAGTTTGAAGCTCCACCAATATCATGTGGATAGATCCCTAGTATGTTTTAACATTTCCAATCCCCGAAAGCCGGGAAATTGGGAAGTGTCATGGAATAACCAAACCATGACCTTTTCATACAGAGCCGATAGAATGCCTACAGATACAGAACTTATACGCCACATAGCCGGTAGTGGGAAATATTTCCGATATAGGTATACCCTAGGAAGTAGGATCATGAGAGTTGGAGAAGTATCACCAGGATACTGTACACATATCGTACAAACTGATACGTGTACTAAACAGATGGGAGAATTAGGGTTAGGAGATTTCATATGGAAAATGTGTAATATGGTAATGTCCTACTCCGTCCCATATGTTCTCCCCGATGATGCATATTTCATATGCGGGAGGAAGGCGTATAAGTGGCTTGCCCCAAACTCAGAAGGGTTATGTTATATTGGAAAGGTACTGCCTGAGGTAATGACCGTATCCCACACTAAAATGAAGGATATTCACCGCAGTGCCCAAGCTCCTTATGCTCACACTCATTACGAACACATCGTTAAACGGCACCTGATAGAAAGAACAGAGCATCCGGCCTCTGACCTGATCCATGAATCCACCGGGATTCAATTCCTAATCGCGTTAGATATCACTCGTACCGCCAGAGGAGTGATAAATTATAAATATATATCTGCGCTTGCAAATTTATTAGACAATATCACTGAAATGTATGATGACACATTCAGGTATACCGGAAGGGAGCTCCAAGCTTATAAAACAGAACTGGTTCAGCATAGGATGATTCTCAATTATCTCACAGCTGTGACAGGCGGGTATTGTGTTACCCTAGCGACTCAGTATGGAATAAAGTGCTGCACATATATTACAAACAGCACCGAGGACCCGGCCGAGGTCATAGACAAAAAGATGGATGACATTTTGCAATTAAAATGGGAGTTCCGAAGGAAACACAATCTCACCCTTGCCGCTGTGGGTAATGAGCTGACCAGTTGGGTGTCATGGTTGAACCCACAAAATTGGTTCTCTGGTTTAGGAGAATGGACTCAAGGAATTATCATGGATGTAGAGAAATTTCTTTTGTGTATTCTGGGTGTTATCATATTGGTCGGTCTGATATTTAGATGCGTTCGGGTTTTAACAAAGTGTAAACGTAGCGCCCGAGTGATGAGTTTAAGAAGTGAAGATACTGTAATAACAACGACTGATTTGGTTTATGACCCAACGATAGAGACAATGTTGTGATGAAAATGTGATTCCACGGTCCGTTTCTTTCACCCGTTTCTCCTTTGTTTTCCTCCAAGGTACAAAGACATCCGCTTGGAAGAAGAATTTGACAACCTTTTACACAGACAACTGATGGACTATGCCATAGACCCCCCATATCCCTAGTACTTTAAATTTTACGCTAGCCCAACACTTTTTTGTAAGTCTATGGACATTGAAAAAGCTTTTTGCACACCGTTTATAGCAAAAGCATCGGGAGACTACAGTCAACATGTACATCAAGACAAGACTAGACAAGACACAAGACAAGACCTCAATCGGCAAATGTATATTAAACTCACATAGTTTATCACTGCATTTACCATAATTGTTCTTTATCTTCATCTCTACAACCTTCAGGTAATAACACACATAGTCGATAGGGAATATAGGCACAGATATCAGCACCCACATATTCCCCTATTCATGTATCATCAACTAAAATGTGCTCCCCCATTTTGTCGCAACCAAAAGCCGAAAAGAGCTCGGTAAAGTTTGACAGCCCATCCACAGACCCGTACCACGGGATAAGAAGGAATTCAAATGTATACTTCGCAATACCTCGAAGCTTGATTTAAAACACGTACGGCACGATGATACATGACCCCCCAAACATGGATTCATACACACATGCTTCTGCTATCTCACTAGGTCATACCCTTTTCCTACCTTCTCCTCTCCTCCCCTACCCAATCATAGAAATGTATTATACATGACATATATTTTTCTCTTTTTGAACTGTTTTAGGAAGTGGCAGTTATTGGTGACTGCCAAAGGGTGGACTGTCAAAGTCAGAAAAATATCACGCTGCACACTGCCATATATGCACCTCATGCGTGTGCCCGCTGCACGTGCATGAGCCCTCCCGTGCGTATACTCGCGGTCGCGTACACTCGCGGACGCGCGGTATGCGCATTTACGGTAGAGTTTGTGTTCGTCTAGCGGGCGACTCAATCGTAACATATTTTATTCATATAATGTATTTTGTAGATTATGGTCCCTTTGATAGAATCTGAAAGTTTAGTTAATGTAGTATGTTCGGGGACAAAGAGATCCCTCTTTGTTTGATACGAAGGGTCAGACAGGGGTTACACAGTGGTGTTTAGTATCCATCGGAAGAGAATATAATTAGCAATATTCCGGTGTTGGTTTGAAGCGGATTAATCGCTCGTGCGTATAGTTATGGACATAAGAAGTTTATGGACATTTACTATATTTGCACTTTATTACCCATGCGGCGGGAAACCCAGTTTCGAACCCACCTGAGCAGTTAGGAATAGTCACAGCCCACCTGTATGAACCAACCTATGACCTTTTGTTATAATGCGAAGACGAATTCCTGTGTCCAATGAACGATAAGAATGTAGGGACCATTGTACTGTATTGTGTGTAGTGTATAAAAGGACAAGCCGATCTGGGCCAGCTCTCTACTCTCTTCAACGGTTCTCATTGCTGATAATCGGGAGCTGGATATCCAGAAAGGCGCTTGCGATTGTTTCCCCTGGTGCGTAAGTTCTCTGCAACCATATTGTCTCTTATTTAATGTTATAAGCCATTCTCTCTCTCCTTCCCCCTTTAAATGTAATTGTATCTTTATTGTATTTTATGTGTAGTGATTCGGTTAGGTATTTTATGTTATCTTGGTAGTGTATAACTTGTATTGTATTATTCTTTTGCAATTGAACGTTCATTCATTTCCTTAAAAGGCGTTAGACCCTTAGACCGGTATTTGAGTGTTTATTATATTGCTAAGGGGTTCTCAGAGCGTCACATACGCTCATACAGCTTTTAAACTAACAAGGTTACACTGTGTTGCATTTACACCTTATCACTGCACAAGGGTTTACAGTATAAGTACATTGTTTATGGTATAGTTATAAAGGTTTAACTCTGTGAGCGTCAGCGCCGCTTGTGATCTCCTCGTGGTCCCGAGCGTCCGCTACGCTGATAGCGTATCATTACGTTAGTCGGCAGCCTATAGCGTGCTTGCCTTTACGCTCTAAGCCGTGAGCGAACGTGCCGCACGTGCGTCTCGTCCATGGCTAAGCGTTCGTTACGCTACGTGCGTACTCTTACGGTATTCCATACACCAATTGCGTACTTTGTTCTTTAACCTTTTAGAGTGTTTTATACAAGGTATAGAATAGGCATTGTCAATATAAACCCTCTTGTCAGGGACTGGGGTTTCCTCTGATGTGCAACACATCTTTCATTGCTATAATCATGTAACGGATGGCTTTAGCCATTTTAGGCTGTAACTTTGCATCATCGCCATCGACACTGGAGTCAGAATCCGTGTCGATATCTGTGTCAACAATTTGGGATAGTGGGCGCTTCTGAGACCCTGACGGCCTCTGCGACATAGGATCAGGCATGGGCTGAGACCCCGGCTGTCCCACGGCATCAGCTTTATCCAACCTTTTATGCAAGGAAGTAACATTATCATTTAAAACCTTCCACATATCCATCCAATCGGATGTCGGTGCCATCGGCGGCGACCTCACATTCATTTGTTCCCGCTCTGTTTCCACATAGCCTTCCTCGTCAAACATGCCGACACAAGCGTACCGACACACCACACACACAGGGGATGCTCTATTTGAAGACAGTTCCCCCACAAGGCCTTTTGGAGAGACAGAGAGAGAGTATGCCAGCACACACCCCAGCGCTATATGTCCCAGGAATCACACATTAACTTAGTGTTAACCCAGTAGCTGCTGTATATACTGTTTTTGCGCCAAATTTATGTGCCCCCCCCCCCTCTTTTTACCCTCTTCTACCGTGATACTGCAGGGGAGAACCTGGGGAGCTTCCTCTCAGCGGAGCTGTGGAGAGAAAATGGCGCTGGTGAGTGCTGAGGAAGAAGCCCCTCCCCCTCAGCGGCAGGCTTCTGTCCCGCGTTTCTGTGTAAAAATATGGCGGGGGCCCATGCATATATACAGTGCCCAACTGTATATATGCCCACTTTTGCCAAGAGGTCTCTAATTGTTGCCCAGGGCGCCCCCCCCCCCCCCCCCCCCTGCGCCCTGCACCCTACAGTGACCGGAGTATGTGGGTTTAGTGTGGGAGCAATGGCGCACAGCTGCAGTGCTGTGCGCTACCTCATATGAAGACTGGAGTCTTCTGCCGCCGATTTCAAAGTCTTCTTGCTTCTGTCACCGGCTTCTGTCTTCCGGCTCTGCGAGGGGGACGGCGGCGCGGCTCCGGGATCGGACGACCAAGGGTGTGATCCTGTGTACGATCCCTCTGGAGCTAATGGTGTCCAGTAGCCTAAGAAGCAGGACCTATCTTCAGTGAGTAGGGCTGCTTCTCTCCCCTCAGTCCCACGTAGCAGAGAGTCTGTTGCCAGCAGATCTCTCTGAAAATAAAAAAACCTAACAAAATACTTTCTTTTTAGCAAGCTCAGGAGAGCTCACCAAGTAGCACCCAGCTCGTCCGAGCACAGATTCAAACTGGGGTCTGGAGGAGGGACATAGAGGGAGGAGCCAGAGCACACCAGTATCCAAATTCTTTCTTAAAGTGCCCTGTCTCCTGCGGAGCCCGTCTATTCCCCTTGGTCCTTACGGAGTCCCCAGCATCCACTAGGACGTTAGAGAAAGTTCCATTTACCACAACTCGCTGCTCCCTATTAACCAACCAATTTCTAACCCAAGTGCATATTGTGCTCCCTAGCCCCAGTTCTTGTAACTTATAGGTAAGTCTCATGTGCGGCACTGTGTCGAAAGCTTTAGCGAAGTCTTAAAAGATTACATCCACCTCCTTACCCTGATCTAGGTTTGCGCTGTTTCAGAAAAGCCTAATAAGTTTGTTTGACATAATCTATCCTTCACATATCCATGTTGGTTCCGAATAATAACCTTACTGGCTTCAAAGAACTTCTGTATACTATCCCTTAAAATACCTTTCTATACTTTCCCCACTATAGATGGAAGACTAACTGGTCTATAGATACTAGGTTCAGATTTACTTCCCTTTTTGAATATCGGCACTATTTCCGCTATACACCAGTCTTAGGGAACCATGCCTGATGTAAGAGTCATTGAAGATTAAAAATAGCTGTCTTGCTAGTTCGGAGTGTAGTTCCATGAGAACCCTTGGGTGAATTCAGTCGGGACCAGGTGACTTATTAATCTTAATTCTTTTTAAATCAGTCACAGACTACTTCCACACTTAAATAAGCACTTAGCAGTGGGACATTATCGTTGCTGTTGTTATGAGTTAGTCCCTCCATCTGGTCCTCTCGTGAATACAGATGAGAAAAACTAATTTAATTTTTCCGCCATGTCATTATAGTCTTTGATTAAGATGCCCAACTTGTCCTTTAAAGGGCCTATACTCTCCTCCTTTAATCTTTTGCTGTGGATGTATTAAAAAAAAAGTTTTGGGGGTTTGATTTACTTTCCTTTGCTACTAGCTTTTCAGTTTCTATTTTAGCCGCTCTTATTTCTTTTTTGCATATTTTGTTACAATCCTTACAGTACTTGAATGACTCCGATTTCCCGTCTGATTTAAATTTTTTGAATGCTCGCCTCTTTTTGCCCATTAGTTCCTTAATCTTTTTGTTAAGCCACATTGATTTTATATTATTAGTCCTTTGTTTGCTGCCCAATAAATTTATGAGTATAATTATTGAGCAGTGTTTTTTAATTTGTTTTCAATTTGTTTCAGTAACAAATCCTCATCAGACACAATAATACCAGGCGGCTTGTAGCATAGCCCTAATACTATCTTTTTTGTTCCCTTTCCCCTGCATGCAATTTCTACCCATAACGTCTCAACAGTATTTACAGTCCCCTCGTGAATATCTTCCCGTATAACAGGTTTTAAAAACGGCTTTACGTAAAGACATACCTCTTTCCCCCCCGTTTGTTTAATCTGTCTTTCCTGAACAGCGTATAACCCTCCAGATTGATTGTCCAATCATGAGATTTGTTCCACCAAGTTTCAGTAATGCCTATGATATCATACAGTTTGCTTGCTGCAAGGACTTCTAGTTCCCCCTTTTTTCCTGTAAGGCTTCTATCGTTTACATACATACAATTAAGATAAGTATTCCCCCTTGTGCTAGGGACAATTTTCTATATGCAGTATTGATGACCCATAATTGTCGGTAGTTAGAGTTTTGGCTATACCCTTGGTAATACCCTCGTTAGTACCCTTGCCAGCTGCTCTTTCCCTCCCCAATTTAGTTCACTACCTCCATCCTTACTCGTCTCACTGCATGACCCATAGTTTCTAGCTAAACCCTCCATCCCAGGCACCTATTTTAAAATCTCCTCCAACCTTCTAACCATCCTTCCCCCACAGCACCGCTACCCCCTCCTCATTCAGGTGCAATCCATCGCAACAAAAAAGATGGCACCTGACTGAGAAGTCTGCCCAGTGTTCCAGGAACACAAACCCCTCTTTTCTCCAATATGAATCTCCATTGTTTTGCAGCACAGTAAACAGAGACAAGGTATTGAGGCTATATCAGAAAAACTATAGATTACAAAGATAGTTCTTTAATGTGGTCACATTTATTACATCAATAAAATAGTAAATATTAAAGCTGGTGGCTCTGCCTGACTTTTGGAAACAGGCATAAATTGGTCCAGCAGTTCAGTGCATAGCAGAGAAATATGTATAATATATATATATATATATATATATATATATATATTATATTAGCTTTGCCTACAGTACAGATTTGTTTAAATATAAATATACATGGTTTGATAATAAAGTCCCCTTAAATTGGGGAACCGTAAGGCCCACTGGAGAGCAGTCGATGCAGTGTGCGCCACAGAAAGTAGTGTTAACCATCCTTTAACGAAGAAGGAAAATAAAGTTACCATAGGGTAGCTGCATTCATTTAAAAACCATTGCAAAACTCTGGCTGCAATAAAATCTCCAAGCTCACAAGCCAAATGGCAACTGTCACCTTGACTGTCATCGCACCAACTGTTATGCCACAGAGCAACATGCTCCACTGTACTCCGATTTAAGTCACTCTGCAAAATGGCAGTGTAGGAAACAAAAAAAAATTATGAAAAAAATCCTTCAAAATATAAGAAGAGCGCAGAGAGTACACTACTCATTGCTCATATAAATAAATCAGAGATATAAAGAAAAAAAAACTAGAGAAATGCAATGCGTCTGTGGAGGGATTCTGAAATGCAAATTGATAATTGAAGTGTTGTACTTGAAGAAATTCTGTCCAGGTTTCAGTATTACACATGTGGCTGACTTTAGTAAATACTAAAACTGAACAAGCTGTTGGGAATCACAGGACAATAGTGATTGGTTATCCGGGAGAAAAACAGGACTTAAGGGGAATACTCACGGAGCGATCACTGCTTAAAATCTAAGCAATCTGACTAGATTGCTTAGATTTTAAGATTTTAAGCATGATCGCTCCGTGTGTACGCCCCACAGCGATAGCGATGCGCAGCCCCGCACATCGCTATCGCTAGATTGGCCTGCCGTGCAGGCCAATCTAGCAGGTCGCTCATTTCTCCCGCTGGGTGAAATGAGCGCCCCGTCCCCTCCGCACACATCGAGCGGTGGGAGAGATGTGTGCTGAGCTGTTCGCTCAGCACAAATCTCTCCCAAATCGGGCAGTGAGTACTCGCCTTTACAGTATGGGTCAACTCAAGCATTCATTTCATTTAATCTGCTAAGAATAGTTCTGATTGTCATCAAAGTCAACACCAATATCAGTATTGCTTTTACTGCCCGCATTTGGAAGCCTTTACTTTTTTCTGGGAGTTTGTTCATGAAGCAGTGAACCGTGGGACTTTGTTCATGAAGCAGTGAACCGTGTGGAGAAGTGAGTTTGTTCATGAAGCAGTGAACCGTGTGGAGAAGTGAGCCAGTGGAGAAGTTGCCCATGGCAACCAATCAGCAGTGACATAACATTTATAATTTGCATACTATACAATTGTACGGAGCAGCTGATTGCCCATGGCAACCAACTTCTCCACAGGATCACTTCTCCACTCAATTCACTGCTTCATGAATAGATCCCATGGTCACTTATATGAATAGCACAGGCTAACAAGACAATAAGGGGCCTATTCATGAACCAGTGAAAAGTGTGGAGAAGTGAGCCAGTGGAGAAGTTGCCCATGGCAACCAATCAGCAGTGAAGTAACATTTATAATTTGCATACAATACAATTGTACGGTGCAGCTGATTGCCCATGGCAACCAACTTCTCCACAGGATCACTTCTCCACTCTTTTCACTGCTTCAAGAATAGACCCCTAACTCTACTGTATTTCAACAGTGCTGTACAAAAGAGTGGGCGACGCATGTGGAAATTTGAGGATGGCATCATGTGAGGCAGATTCATTCCTCCATGGTGTCCTTCCAATCCAGATCCTGTAGTGCCCATAGGCCATACTTGCCTACTCTCCCGGAATGGCCGAAAATCGGGTGACCCTCCCGGCCTTCCGGAAGAGCAGGCAAGTCTCCCGGAATCAGGGGTCCCCCTGCCTGTCCGCCCACTTAGTGTGTAAAGTGGGTGGTCCGGGCAGTTGATGACGCGATTCTTGCTGAATCGCGTCATCATAGCCACGCCCCCTGCAATGTAATGCTGGGGATCGCGGCATTACAGAGCGGGGGGCGTGGCTTAAAGGATGTGCCACAGTAACTCCACCCCCGTCCCACCCCTGCTCCACCCCGTCCCGCCTCCGGTCCACGTCACAGCCCTCCCCTGCCCCCCTGCTGAGCCGACCTGGCTGCTCTCTCCCGCAGAGAGCAGCCAGAATGTCGGCAAGTATGCCATAGGCTATATATGAGAATAACTCTGAAGCCCCATCATTGAAGAAGGAACGTTTTGCCTTGAATCAAGATACACATTTCCTGTTCCGAGATGCTGTGTGGGTTTGGTGTTATGCACGTTCCCATGACATACAGGTGACTGTACATTGATCTGTGAATGGATAAACCCAGTGTGATTGAAGAACTCACTGAGCAAGGAGCACAGGTCTGCAAGCTGAACTTGAGCGAGTGACCAATTCTTAAGATCCGCTTGTCTCATACTTTCCATCAAAGCCTGGAACTGGGAGAGATCTACATCAAACAAGTTGGCACTGCTGGCAATACGGCAGCTTTCTTTGAGCATGTCTAGAGTGGAGTACCAGTCTGTCAGCAGGGCAAAGACTGCTGTGAGAGAGGTCTGAAGTGCTAGAGACTCGTGTGATGGTTAGGGTGGTGCTGTATGTGCTGGTGCTGCACAGGGTGCTGTGCTTGATGCTGCGACTGTTGTGTGGGATGTGGAGTGGATTGCTGCTGATGTTGTGGTTGATGTGGAGCTTGTTGGTGACAGTGAGATGTGTGCAGTTGTGGGTACTGGTCATGTACTACAGTGTGGTGTATGCGAGGGGCCTGCTGAGATTGCAGAGTGTGTAGTGGAGCGTGAGACTTGTGAACCTGCCCCATAGAGTCAACTTCAGCTTTGCCAATATTACCTGCATGGCTATTTGTCAGGTTATTTTGGCTACTGTGTTGCTGAGAACTCATTGTGCTACTAGGGGACTGCTGATATGAACAAAGTGAATGCGTTTGCTGGGAGGGTTCCTACTGGAGATTCATTAATACTTTGCTTATAGATTGAGCAAATACATTCGTGTACAGGCTTCCAAATGAATCGTTCCGGTGTGTTGTACTGTGACTGCTGCGGTAATGTCGGAGCAGATGGCTCTGGGTGGTTTGTTACCGGCGTATAGCTGTGTACACTCACTGTTCAAGTTTAGGGATGACACACTCTGGTCAGAAAGGCTGGATATCAAGGCTACTTTGAGGAATGTCACTGCCATCCAGACTTGTGCTGAATAAAGTTACTTTGTTAGTCACAGTGTTGACAGCCAGGTTTGGAGATGCACTTCCAGATATTATACAATCCATTCCCAAGTAATCGGAGTCTATGCTGTATGGTGTTGAGGCCCTCTCTCCAGATTTGGGCCTCTTCTTTGGTCGAGATGGTAGCGAATCCTCCTTTGGATTTGTGTCTATTGCCCAACAGGAACCGTTTCCAGGGTCATCCTTGGATCGAGGCATTTTCAGAAAGCACTTGTTCAATGACAGGTTGTGTTGTATAGAATTCTTCCAGCCTCATTATAATAGGGAACATTATCACAGATCTACTGGTAAATCTCACTAAGAGTAATTTTCATTTTTGGTGAGCTAGTTATTGCAAATGTAATGAGGCTGACATAACTGTATGGAGGCTTCCCATCTTTTCAATTTGTATTATTAAATAGTCGTTTTCCTGATGACAATTTAATAAGATAAATTTAAACGTTGAAAAGCAAGGTGTCTGTCTGCTTTTAATTTGCATATCAAGCTTAAGTGCCACACCTTTAGAGAATAAATATATATATATTATATATATATATATATATATATATTTTTTTTTTTTTATATTTTTTTTATTTATATCACACACACATGTATATTTATTTAAACAGTGCCTCCAAATGGGATAAACATACAAACAAATGTAGATATGCCCAGTTACTGTACCTTCACCAAATGTAGATATGTCCAATTACCTTTATGCACTAATTGGGGTTCCCCGTCACTTTACGAAGAAAACGATACCAAAAAAAGTCCAAAAACTCATGTCGACCTTTTGACCCGTCGACCTAGTACATGTTGACCTAATGACCATGTCGATCTATTACCCATGTCGACCCAATGACTGTCGACTTAAGTTGAGTCGACCCAACGACCCATACCCGTGGAAATTTCCCCCAAAGTGTACTATGTATTCCTATGCATAGAAATGGTCTTATGACAGCACTTAAGCAAGCAGGTTTTTTGTTTTGTTTTTCCCAGTAGCTTTCAATGGCACTGTTTAACGGAGACATTTTTTTAGACACTCACCTAGGCGTGCCAAGAATAATAGCTAGCTCTTGAAAACCAAGAGTGGCCAGTAGAGTGCAGTACACATTGCACATTCCAAGCATAGCTAGAGCAAGGGTGCTATGCTTAAGAGAGCAAACAGCAGAGAGCCAATATTTAAAGTGCTATTTTAGAACAAAAGAAATTGGTTGATTTGTAGCTTTAGACAGCGAAAATAAGGTGCAGCCTTATCATGAGACACGCAAAAGTTTAAGCAATCTTTAGTACAATTGTAATGAGGTTTTACCATACAACAGATTAGACTAGGTGCCATCTTGTGCAATCACTGCATGTGATTAGCACTGATTCCCAACCAGTGACTCAGAGCATAACGTGTCTCACAGAACTAGGTCATCATTATTTATAAATATATATGTGTGTATCATGCCCATTTAAACCACGGTGCTCATGGATTTCACAGGTTCTGTGGCTGATTAACACCAGGTGAAATGCAGGCTTGAAGTCACTAGCCACAGAACCTGTGTAAACCAAAGGTGTCCTGGTTTAAAGGGATAGTATGTTAAGCCTAATAGTGCCACCAATATACCCAACGCTGTGCAGAGAACATGTATCAGCCATATCATACCGCTTTCAGATCGCAAATGCCGGATCCCACCCTGTTAGAGAAACGTGTCCTTACCGGGTGGGATCCGGCATTTGCTCTGCTCTGGTGGCTTTCCGACCCGGCAATATACCGGGTCGGTTGCAATAGCAGCGAGGGGGGGGGGGGGGGGGGGGGACGACACAGCAGCAGCAGGGGCGGGGGTGGAGGCAGCGCTGGGAGATAAGCTCATCTCCTGCGCCGCCTCTCCCTATTCTGTGAATAGGAGCCGTGTCGCATCGACGCGGCTCCCATTCACACTGCGCCTGACCCAGTATTCAACCCGGGTATAATCCTTCTTTTATACCGGGTTGAATTACCGGGTCAAGCGACCCGCTAATTCGGCGCAAGTGCTTTCACATCGTACACTGACCCGTTTCGACACGCCAATATGCCGTGTCGATACCGGGTTATTTGTGCAATGTGAAAGGGGCATCAGTCACTTCCCCAGTGGAATTTTCAGTTCAAGTGACCGAACAAGCAAGCATATACATCATACACACTAATCAGAGTTGTGTGTGAAGGGGGGGTTTAAAAAATAACACTTTTTTTTGGTTTGAACTTGCTTTTTTTTTGCATTAATGTTCTAAAGGAATCCTGCTCATTATATTAGTACTGTGAAATATTGCTATGTATTACATACCTTAAACAACCATGTTTTAATGCTTTCTAACATTAACAATCCAACATTTTTAGGCTTTGATATGATTTAGTTTACAGTACATCTCTTGATAATGGCAATTTTATTGCTTCTTTTTCCTATTACATCTGAATATACGTAGATAAACATATTAAAACATACAAAGTGCACGCAGAGACATCTCAATTGGACTGAAGGTTTTGAATAAAATTAAACAAATGAGATTAAACCAATAAATGTCTCTGTTTATTGCCTTTTAATGTGTTGGAGTTACCCTTTAAGACTGAGAAGGTTAGTTGTGGTTTTCACATGTCCTATAGTATTGTTAGGGGAGGAGTTTGCAGGATCCAGGTTGGGAGGGTGAGACTGCTGACCATGCATAGGTTGGTGAACTTCATACTTTGTATTAACTTATAGTATCTACATATTAGTATATCCAAATGTTTCCTGTGGTTCCTTTTTGAATTGTTGCATTCTTGAAAGTATTTATGTACTTATAATGCTTTTCATTTTGATGCTACTATGTGATATGCCATGTGTATTTTCTGATGAATAAAGAAATAGAAAAAAAATAAACAAACAAAAACAGAATGGTTGTTAAATACAAACATTTGTTTAAACCAACCAGCCCTGACACTAATGTTAGTTTCGTCAGAATCAAATTAACCTGGAGCTACTGTAGGAAACTCATGAGGGGGTTATACAAACTGCCCACCAATAGACCACGACTAGGAAATGCTCTCATGACCTCACAGCTGTGCCCCATGCTGGCCTAGCCCCTAGGTCCATGTTGCCATTACGTCATGGCTAGGGGGAAGTGGAGCACTGCCTGCAATGGTCGAATGATGCTTCAGGCGGCTCTGTAGAAGTGAGAAAGTGGGGATGACAGAGAACTTGAGCGCTAAAGTTCTAAAGAATTAGTGAGTGCAGTACCCAATATGGAGGAGGTATACTTATCTCCGCCAGACTTTTAGTTCGCAATGTGTAGACCGCAAAATGATGTATACTTCAGGCATGTAGAATACAGGTCCTGAGTCTAGAATACAGGTCCTGAATGTTATCTTCAATACCTTCAAGATCATTGCCCTGACGAAGAGCTTTTGCTCGATACGCGTTGGCCTGTGACAAGTGGATTGATGATAGGATTGGGTACAGTGGGACCTTTCGTATTCAACAACTGAGCTGAAGTCCAGGACATCCGGAACCGGCACTTCCATTTAGATCTACGCGCACTTTGATTGGCTGCGATCTGGTAACGTCTCCAGTACTTACCTTATCAAATTAGTTTTTTATGTGATCCATTATCTGTATAATAAATTGTGTAAATGTGATTACACTATCTGGGATATTATTTTGCATTCCCACATGTCTGAGTGATCTTGAAGGTATTGAAGATAACATTCAGGACCTGTATTCTAGACTTAGGACCCGTATTCTACATGCCTGAAGTATACATCATTTTGCTGTCTACACATTGCGAACTAAAAGTCCGGCGGAGATAAGTATACCTCCTCCACGTTAAGTGCTGCACTCTCACTAATTCTTTAGAACCTTAGCGCTCAAGTTCTCCGTCACCCCCACCTTCTCTATAACCACAACAGAAGACAGTAACAGCTTTGTTAGCGCCCATTGGGTATCTCTACACGTCTTAATTGGCTCTGTAGAAGTGCCAATGACTGCAGGATGCCTTTCCAGGTCCAATGCAAGCCATATGCAAGTACCATGGGGCAGCGAAGGTGCTGCACACAGGCCCCTGTACCCTTGGTTTTACAATATTATTATTCAACTTTGTTTGCTCGCCAACACCCATGGTACCAATAAAAAGTTTGAGCTTACAATGTTACTAGACTGTATTTATATATCCTATGCTACATTTCTGGAGTGCAAATGTGTGTTTGGCTGTTTATTGTTGCAGGTATTCTTGTGAAATAAGGAAGATGGGAGGGATTGGTTTGGAGCACAGTGGTAAAAGAATTACCATATTTCTGACAGGATTTGTATTGTGGTTCGGTGTTAAAGGGTTTAATTGGAGTGACGTGTCGCTTTGTTATCAGTGCTTATTCTTCAATATTTTATTTCCGGTCTATAGGCTTAATTCCAATATGTCGTCATACCCAATGTTTGCGTAGAGCCATAGCTGTTTCTATAATGGGTGCACACGGGCCCCTGGGTCACAACGCACCCATATATTATTCTTACCCCTCCGGAGTCACGCAACGGCAGCCCTGCACTGAGGACAGAAATCACTCGAAAAAAGGCAGCAGTGATTTGCGCATGCTCACTGGAGATGACCCCAGGCACAAGGCGCGGGCGCCATATTCCGGAGACCTGCGCAGTAGACTCTCTACTGCTGCCAGAGAGGAGGGGTCCCGCGATGGAGGCTGCACCTGGGTCCCCTCCTCTCTTAAAACGCTGCAGCGTAGAGCACCGATGTTTTTGGATTTGCGCATGAACTGCATCATCTCTGAATCAGGACCTATTATATTTATCGAATGTCATTTTGCGATAAATGCCTATGGTCATACAACTGATAGTAGTTATTGATATAACTTCTTACTGATCTTTATATACGTTTTTCAGGCTGCATCAATTGTCAATCCTCATATGCCATATTTATTACCGATATCACTCTAGCTTGATTTCTACTGCTGTTCCTCTGCGATCTCAAGCATAAGTTAAACAGGGAAAGGAAATGTGTTACTGCGTGGGTACCACTTCTACACGGCCCTATTCATAGGCGGGTACAAAAAGAGTGTTAATATGGAAAGGTTACGTGTATATACTATACCATGTACATGCTATAGTATGTGATGCTCCTTGTCTCCACATTGGTAAGAAAGTGGTGTCATGATCTGTTTTTTTTAGTAGGTTTCACTGAATTCAATTTTTTTTAATAAACATCTGTCAGTGTACCTGAAGAAATACCAATAACATTACCACCATAAACTACATTATATAGCCAGATTCAGAGATGTAAGGAAACACATTCACAGCTGCAAGTTTGTATGCAGCAGCTGTGTGAAAATATGCAAATGCCACTGTGAGCTGCATAGAGATTTCCACGGCCAGCGTCTCTGATATGCCGCTTGTGTACACAACCATTGGACAAACATCAACTGAGTAATCCTATGGTTGCAGGAAGTAAGCCGCCGGAGCTATTGTAAGTGCATACTGCATCGCAGTCATAAACTAATGCCCCAGAAACAGTCGTGACACACCTGAGTTTCTGCCGGCACTCCCGTTACTTCCCCCTTTACGGCCTCTGACTGTCAATCACTTTGCGACTAAACCCTCTCTGCAACCACCATTGCAAGACCATCGTAGTACATGTGCAGACCACCGATAATCGCTCATCTGCAAAAAAAAAGATCAAGTTTCCATACATCTCTGAATCAGGCCCATAGTGTAATAAGTGTCAAAATGCTGGTTTCACTTCTACAGTACATGGGTAATAATTATGAAAATGACTAAACTAGCTCATCAGGAAAGTCATCTGTGAGAGACAGACATGGTTCTGTGAGAAATGCGATGCAAGACACACTCTGTTATACTGTGCTCTGCATAGTACAAAACATTTGACAGAACTGATAATACATTATTTAATTTATGGCATTTCTTATACACTGACAGGTATGGTAACTACTGTATCTACAACAAAAACAATTCTACATACGGAATACAGATACATGAATTTCCAGTTGAATGCTATTTTAGAGAGGAAATAATAGACAGGCTATAAAAGCTCCATAACGCAGCATCATTTACATAACCTCAATTATATGTAGTTCACCGCCACATGATAAAACTGCACATCATTGCATTGGATTGTCAATAATATAATCTTCAAATGTCAAGCATTTAAAAAAAAAAAAAAAAAAAGTAGCAAAAATGAAACCTCACGAAACTAGGTCTTATTCCTGTATGTAAACAAACTGGTTTACTAAATATAGGAACAGTAGTAAATAGGAGGTATAGGATTATCTTAAAGTTGCCTGCACCCCATAGAAGGAGTCACTGAACAAGAGCATCTCAGAATGTGATTTATCTGTAAAGGGGACTGTGCACGGTGCGATATATCTACTGATATGGACTATATAGTCCATATCGGTAGAAAACACAGTGCATATCACACCGCATGGAAACACCTTGAGATGCTGATGCGTCGTCCCGTAGGATCAGCATCACAAGTAAAAATAGACTGTGCAGGCAGGCCAATATTGACTAGATCGGAGGGTCATGCCTCCGGCCACAATATAGTCAATATCAGCCGTTAACCTGCATCACATCATGTGTAGGCGGCTTCAGATTTTAAAACTGCAATTTTATAAATGAGCAAACTGGCGTGTTTTCAATCGACAAATCATTGTTTAAAGAAAAGATGTGATAAATAAAAAGGCGCATTACAAATCAGGCCTGTACAGATTTGTTCAAGATTTCTCAAAGCACCAACATAACACAAACAGACATTTACTTACGACTGTCAGATGCTTGGAAGCTTCTATGGGAGTACAGCAAAATCTTATACAGTGTAACCTTACAAAAAGACAAAAAAGTAACAATGGAGAGCGAGTGAATAAATAGAAAAAAAATACAAAATATTGTGCATATTTTAATGAGATCCCTAAAAGGTCACCCACAGGCCAGTTAACAATTATGCAAACAATACAAAATGAGACCACCCAACATGAAAATTAATTTTTGCTGTTTGCTCTCAATAGAAACAGATTATACAAAAAAAGCAAAAACATTTTATTGATTAGGTCACACATGAGGTTTTTCATTGGTTCAATAGACTGAATCTGTGTCCAATTTGACTCCAGACATACTACAGAAAATTAGCCAAATGCAGTTATGACGTTATAGTTCGGGGATTGAATGAACAGATCCCAAGGTAACCCCCTTGTCACCTGTTGGCCAATAATGCAGTCAGAATTTTCTGATCAATTGCAAATGGATTTCAGTCAATTTAGAGATTACAAATGCAATGCTAGGTTAGTGTAGTCAAAAAATGATCAGTTTAGTGATAACAAAGTAAACTAAAAATGATTTTGTTTCTGGCTTTAAAGTATGTCTGAAGAAAAAAACAATGTTCTCTCCTAGTTCTCATTTCTGTTCTCCCCTTTCAACTTACATGAGAGAAAAAGAGACGCATGTTGATAAATCGAATGATCACTATCACTTTGTGTATGCAATGATCTTATGACAGTAATAACAAACAACAGTGCCAACAAAAGAGATGAACTGCTCATTCCTTGTGCCTGATCTGATTCTGATCACTTTCACCACACCAACTTGGCTTCTATCTGTAAGAAATTTGTATGGGTTTGTAGTAAATTATTATGGTCCCATAACTTAAAAGAAAAATCTTCTTCCTATCTTGGTTTGATGTAATCCAATGTAAAGATTTATAGTTCATATGGGTAAGTAATAGAAATAAAAAACATAATCCCAGGTTGTCCCCAGTGGAGCACCCACCAAACAGCGCACCCGGCTACTTAATAGCTGGGTGGCAACTAAAGCTCTTCCTATCAGAGATAAAGGCTACTTCTGGTTGGCTGTCTGGCCACTAAGTAGCTATAAACACTGAAGCTCAAGTTATTGTGAGCTGGGTGCTACTTGAGAGTCGACAGCTCCAGCCATAGGAATTTTTTGCTATATGGATTAACCATGAGAGTGGATTACATCAGACCAACAAAGGAAGAAGATTTTAAGTAACAAGTAAGAAGCAAGTATTTAGATGGGAGATAACATTTATTTATTAAGTACAGGGACCATAATTAATAAAGGCAGCAATAGTAATGTATTATTTCAGGCTAAAAGTGTTTTTCTTAATTTACAATACTACTGGGGGTCCTTTTCTTGTAGCACACACTCTTGCTGCAATACAAGTGCAAGTGTGCACTGGAGCACATGTTCAATCTGGCCCTTGCAGTACCACAACAGGGTGCAATACATTTTGAAAACATTACGCCGTTACTGACGGGCCGTGGGTATCAGAAGGGGTCCAGTGCTACTTAGCATTTTGCCAGTACAGTAGGTGCGGGGGTCCACAATTTTCCCTAGAATTTGCCTAGTCACAGTGCAAAGTAGGCTGGGCTTGTAGAAAATATAAGGGAGGTGAAGAGGCAATTTAGTTATTTTTAATTTAGTTTATTGCACAAACCACATGATTTCACAATCTCAATCAGACCTACTAACAAGCAGCAATTTGTCATGCTGTTTGACACATTCATACAGCAGTTTATATACATTCCACATTTGAAAATCAGGATTGCGGTTTATAATAATTTGCTTTGATGTGTTGCTTTGAGATTAATAAACTATAAAAGAGTTACAAACAGCACATCAAAGCAACAAGAGAACATACTAATGTGATAAATATTTACAAGCAATTCATAACAAACTTGCCTACCTGACCCTCTCCATAAGGGAGAAAATGCTCTGTTCCTGGACTTTCCTGGTAATGTATGATTGCCATCACCTGTGGTGAAACACCTTTCTTATCAATTAACTAGCTCACCACAGGTGATGGCAATCATACATTACCAGGAAAGTCCAGGAACAGAGCATTTTCTCCCTCATGGAGAGGGTCAGGTAGGCAAGTATGATTCATAACAATAACTATACTCTCTACAGAAAGAAAACAGTTGAATGCATTACACACCTTAAGTATGTAGTACTGTGGAGTATCTGTGCTTATTACATTTTGCAACACTTAGCATAAAACTTGCCCTAGTATTCCCATAGGTAGGGTAATAATCCTAATAAAGCCTGAAAGCAACAGGTGAGCAGGTCAGCGAGTATGCATTACCTATGTGTTGCTGCAGGAGTGTGATTCTCTGTGGGCACTCTCTGGTTAGGACAAGCAGTGCCCGACAGCTAGGACCATGCCTGAGGACCTGTGGTAAGCTGCTCCGAGTGGTACGCTCCTGCTGCACTCAGTCGGATCAGCTGACCACAGTGCTACGCTCAGGACATGAATCATGAAGACCACGCCCACTGCACGGTATATGTGGGGATGGGCGTGTCTTCACTTAAAGCGACCGCGTCTGTGGAGTTTCTATATAGACTGCAGAAAACGCGATGGCTGCTCTGTGTTACTGCAGCTGTGCATATACAAATGTCGGCAATCAGCGATGTGGCTGATGTAGAATATTGTCTCGGACATTAACAGGTTAATCATAGACTCCACCCCACAGGTGTCAGCAAGAAGAAGCTTTATCACATGACTATCATACAGCTTCACGTGATAAGCGAGATGGCGGTGCCTTCTTGGTGTCTGTTGCTTGTGGTATTGCTGCCCGCTGCCGGCCGGGCTCAGAGCCCCGTGGTGTCGGTTATCCTGGACCCGCAGACAGGGAATCTCAGCACCGTGCCGGAGAAGAGGACCGACGCCGTGGCTTGGGCAGTGCTGAAGGACGGCATCCAGGAGAATGGGTGAGAGAAGGGCGCAGCGATCTCACAGATGAGAGGCTATGGGACTATGCATGCTGCCTGAGCCGGGGGAAGGTGAGGGGAGGGAGGGAGGGAGGTCCCCTGTGTGTACTGAGGGGGTGCGGGGAGATAGAGCTGGGGGAGCTGTGTGTAGGATGAGGCAGAGGTTGTGGTTATGGGTAATTTTAAAAGACTTTTAAGGGTCTGTGTACTAAGCCTTGGAGAGAGGTAAAATGGACTGAGTTAAAGTACCAGCCAACCAGCTCTTGTCATTTTTCAAACCCAGCCTCGGACACATGGCAATTAGGAGCTCACTGGCTGGTATTTTACGAGGCTGAAGTTAGCTTCTTATTCGGCCAGCTTCTTATTCACTTCTTATTCGGCTCCAGCTTCTTATTCACTTCTTATTCGGCTCCAGCTTCTTATTCACTTCTTATTCAGCTCCAGCTTCTTATTCAGAAATTATTATATTAAAATAAATTAAATAAGGATAGATCACTAAGTTAACATTGCATAAACTTTAAATAGTGTCCCTTACACCAATTTACATGACATTTTGCAATAAACAAAAATGATTTAAGCATGCAAATGGTGGTAAAGCGGGCACAGACACCAGATTTCATCATTTTGAATAAGAAGCTGTAGCTGTGCAAGGGTTAAACAGCGTTGGTCAAAAGATTTGATACTTGAAACTCACACAGGGTGGTCACTTACATATCACCCACTTGCAGTTTGTTTTGACCAACAAGCATTTGGGCATGTAAATGGTGGTAAAGCGGGCACAGACACCAGATTTCATCATTTTGAATAAGAAGCTGTAGCTGTGCAAGGGTTAAACAGCGTTGGTCAAAAGATTTGATACTTGAAACTCACACAGGGTGGTCACTTACATATCACCCACTTGCAGTTTGTTTTGACCAACAAGCATTTGGGCATGTAAATGGTGGTAAAGCGGGCACAGACACCAGATTTCATCATTTTGAATAAGAAGCTGTAGCTGTGCAAGGGTTAAACAGCGTTGGTCAAGATTTGATACTTGAAACTCACACAGGGTGGTCACTTACATATCACCCACTTGCAGTTTGTCTTGACCAACAAGCATTTGGGCATGAAAATGGTGGTAAAGCGGGCACAGACACCAGATTTCATCATTTTGAATAAGAAGCTGTAGCTGTGCAAGGGTTAAACAGCGTTGGTCAAAAGATTTGACACTTGAACCTCACACAGGGTGGTCACTTACATATCACCCATTTGCAGTTTGTCTTGACCAACAAGCATTTGGGCATGAAAATGGTGGTAAAGCGGGCACAGACACCAGATTTCATCATTTTGAATAAGAAGCTGTAGCTGTGCAAGGGTTAAACAGCGTTGGTCAAAAGATTTGACACTTGAACCTCACACAGGGTGGTCACTTACATATCACCTATTTGCAGTTTGTCTTGACCAACAAGCATTTGGGCATGAAAATGGTGGTAAAGCGGGCACAGACACCAGATTTCATCATTTTGAATAAGAAGCTGTAGCTGTGCAAGGGTTAAACAGCGTTGGTCAAAAGATTTGACACTTGAACCTCACACAGGGTGGTCACTTACATATCACCCACTTGCAGTTTGTCTTGACCAACAAGCATTTGGGCATGAAAATGGTGGTAAAGCGGGCACAGACACCAGATTTCATCATTTTGAATAAGAAGCTGTAGTTGTGCAAGGGTTAAACAGCGTTGGTCAACAGATTTGACACTTGAAACTCACACAGGGTGGTCACTTACATATCACCCACTTGCAGTTTGTCTTGACCAACAAGCATTTGGGCATGAAAATGGTGGTAAAGCGGGCACAGACACCAGATTTCATCATTTTGAATAAGAAGCTGTAGCTGTACAAGGGTTAAACAGCGTTGGTCAAAAGATTTGATACTTGAAACTCACACAGGGTGGTCACTTACATATCACCCACTTGCAATTTGCCTTGACCAACAAGCATTTGGGCATGAAAATAATGGTAAAGCGGGCACAGACACCAGATTTCATCATTTTGAATAAGAAGCTGTAGTTGTGCAAGGGTTAAACAGCGTTGGTCAACAGATTTGACACTTGAAACTCACACAGGGTGGTCACTTACATATCACCCACTTGCAGTTTGCCTTGACCAACAAGCATTTGGGCATGAAAATAGTGGTAAAGCGGGCACAGACACCAGATTTCATCATTTTGAATAAGAAGCTGTAGCTGTGCAAGGGTTAAACAGCGTTGGTCAAAAGATTTGACACTTGAAACTCACACAGGGTGGTCACTTACATATCACCCACTTGCAAGTTGCCTTGACCAACAAGCATTTGGGCATGAAAATGGTGGTAAAGCGGGCACAGACACCAGATTTCATCATTTTGAATAAGAAGCTGTAGCTGTGCAAGGGTTAAACAGTGTTGGTCAAAAGATTTGACACTTGAAACTCACACAGGGTGGTCACTTACATATCACCCACTTGCAATTTGCCTTGACCAACAAGCATTTGGGCATGAAAATAGTGGTAAAGCGGGCACAGACACCAGATTTCATCATTTTGAATAAGAAGCTGTAGTTGTGCAAGGGTTAAACAGCGTTGGTCAACAAATTTGACACTTGAAACTCACACAGGGTGGTCACTTACATATCACCCACTTGCAGTTTGTCTTGACCAACAAGCATTTGGGCATGAAAATGGTGGTAAAGCGGGCACAGACACCAGATTTCATCATTTTGAATAAGAAGCTGTAGCTGTGCAAGGGTTAAACAGCGTTGGTCAAAAGATTTGATACTTGAAACTCACACAGGGTGGTCACTTACATATCACTCACTTGCAAGTTGCCTTGACCAACAAGCATTTGGGCATGAAAATGGTGGTAAAGCGGGCACAGATACCAGATTTCATAATCTTGAATAAGAAGCTGTAGTTGTGCATAGTGATGAGCGGGTTCGGTTCCTCGGAATCCGAAGCCCCCCGAACTTCACCCATTTTACACGGTTCCGAGGCAAACTCGGATCCTCCCGCCTTGCTCGGTTAACCCGAGCGCGCCCGAACGTCATCATCCCGCTGTCGGATTCTCGCGAGATTCGTATTCTATATAAGGAGCTGCGCGTCGTCGCCATTTTCACTCGTGCATTGGAGATGATAGGGAAAGGACGTGGCTAGCGTTCTCTCAGTTTGTTCAGTGTGCTGCAAATATCTGTGCTCGGTGTGCTGCAAATATCTGTGCTCAGTGTGCTGCAAATATCTACGTTCTCTGCCTGAAAAACGCTCCATATCTGTGCTCAGTGTGCTTTATTGTGGGACTGGGGACCACCAGTATTATATAGGAGGAGGACAGTGCAGAGTTTTGCTGACCAGTGACCACCAGTATTATACGTTCTCTGCCTGAAAAACGCTCCATATCTGTGCTGCATTGTAGTATATAGGAGTACAGTGCATCATTTTGCTGACCAGCAGTATATAATAGCAGTACGGTACAGTAGGCCACTGCTCTACCTACCTCTGTGTCGTCAAGTATACTATCCATCCATACCTGTGGTGCATTTAAGTTTTTGTGCGCAGTATATATAGTAGTAAGCCATTGCTATTGATATATTACTGGCATATAATTCCACACATTAAAAATTGGAGAACAAAAATGTGGAGGGTAAAATAGGGAAAGATGAAGATCCACTTCTACTTCGTGCTGAAGCTGCTGCCACTAGTCATGGCCGAGACGATGAAATGCCATCAACGTCGTCTGCCAAGGCCGATGACCAATGTCATAGTAGAGAGCATGTAACATCCAAAAAAATAAAGTTCAGTAAAATGATCCAAAAATCTAAATCAAAATCGTCTGAGGAGAAGCGTAAACTTGCCAATGTGCCATTTACGACACGGAGTGGCAAGGAACGGCTGAGGCCTGGCCTATGTTCATGGCTAGTGGTTCAACTTCACATGAGGATGGAAGCACTCATCCTCTCGCTAGAAAACTGCAGTGCCACTCCTAGATGGGCCAGGTGTTTGTGTCGGCCACTTGGGTCGCTTAGCTTAGTCACACAGCTACCTCATTGCGCCTCTTTTTTTTCTTTGCATCATGTGCTGTTTGGGGACTATTTTTTTAAGTGCCATCCTGTCTGACACTGCAGTGCCACTCCTAGATGGGCCAGGTGTTTGTGTCAGCCACTTGGGTCGTTTAGCTTAGCCATCCAGCGACCTCGGTGCAAATTTTAGGACTAAAAATAATATTGTGAGGTGTTCAGAATAGACTGGAAATGAGTGGAAATTATGGTTATTGAGGTTAATAATACTATGGGATCGAAATTACCCCCAAACTTTATGATTTCAGCTGTTTTTCAGGGGTTTTTTTGTAAAAAAAAAAAAAAAAAAAAACACGAATCCAAAACACACCCGAATCCGACAAAAAAACTTCAGGGAGGTTTTGCCAAAACGCGTCCGATTCCAAAACACGGCTGCGGAACCGAATTCAAAGCCAAATCACAAAACCCGAAAAATGTCCGGTGCACATCACTATGCACAACTACAGCTTCTTATTCAAAATGATGAAATCTGGTGTCTGTGCCCGCTTTACCACCATTTTCATGCCCAAATGCTTGTTGGTCAAGGAAAATTGCAGGTGGGTGATATGTAAGTGACCACCCTGTGTGAGTTTCAAGTGTCAAATCTTTTGACCAACGCTGTTTAACCCTTGCGCAACTACAGCTTCTTATTCAAAATGATGAAATCTGGTGTCTGTGCCCGCTTTACCACCATTTCCATGCCCAAATGCTTGTTGGTCAAGGCAAATTGCATGTGGGTGATATGTAAGTGACCACCCTGTGTGAGTTTCAAGTGTCAAATCTTTTGACCAACGCTGTTTAACCCTTGCAGAACTACAGCTTCTTATTCAAAATGATGAAATCTGGTGTCTGTGCCTGCTTTACCACCATTTTCATGCCCAAATGCTTGTTGGTCAAGGCAAATTGCAAGTGGGTGATATGTAAGTGACCACCCTGTGTGAGTTTCAAGTGTCAAATCTTTTGACCAACGCTGTTTAACCCTTGCACAGCTACAGCTTCTTATTCAAAATGATGAAATCTGGTGTCTGTGCCTGCTTTATCACCATTTTCACGCCTAAATCATTTTTGTTTATTGCAAAATGTCATGTAAATTGGTGTAAGGGACACTATTTGAAGTTTATGCAATGTTAACTTAGTGATCTATCCTTATTTAATTTATTTTAATATAATAATTTCTGAATAAGAAGCTGTAGCCGAATAAGAAGTGAATAAGAAGCTGGCCGAATAAGAAGCTAACTTCAGCCTCGTTGGTATTTTGGGGTATATGCATGAGGCAGTAAAAAGCGTGGATAAGTTTCCCATGGCAACTAATTAGCTGCTATGTATAATAGAATGCATTTTATAAGCATTACGTAAGCCAGGGGTGGGGAACCTCTGGCCCGCGGGCCGTATACGGCCCGCATAGCCGTTTGTTCTGGCCCACCCGCTAGTTTGGCAGCAAGACACGCCGCCGCTCAGTCCAGAGGCGACGTGTCTTAGCTGTTAGTAGCTGCGCTCTTCTCCCTGCCCTATGTCCGGCAGCCGCGGGTAGGATCTCAAACCAGCCGCCGGTTCGGGAGCCAATCAGAGCTCGCTGACCGGCAGCCAATCAGGAGCCGTTGCTGCCGGTCTGCGAGCTCTGATTGGCTCACGAACTGGTTTGAGGTCCTACACGCCGCTGCAGCCTGACATAAGCGCTCTCATCCCTGCCATGACCCAACAGCTGAGACACTCCACCGCCGGATGGACCTGCAGCAGCGGTGAGCGATCTGGCACTCTGGGGGCATTTGTGGATCTGGCACTGCAGTATTGGGGGCATATCTGTATCACGTCCCATTTTAATTGGCCACACCCATTTATTTTGGCGCGGGCGCGCATACAGTACCTCTGGAGGTCAGGGTAAATTTTTACGTTGAGAATTTTTGTATGTCCCCCGAAGGATTTTATAAATATCCAAATGGCCCTTGGTAAAAAAAGGTTCCCCACCCCTGACGTAAGCACTGATTGGTTGCTATGGGTAATTTATATGCTGGCTCTCTTCTGCACTCTTTTTCACTGCTTCATGAATAGACCCCTTTATCTCCAATGCTTAGTACATAGCTGTAGACCCCTTTGTCTATAGTGGGGTCTATTGGCATCGTACAAAGAACAAGTGATTGCAGAGTAGAGTGGCTATGAGCAAAATTGTCGTCAGAAGCATTGAGTCCCCATGTCCAGCATACTTTATTTTTTTATTGTACAAATGCTGACACCGTAAAGATAGATTAACATTGATGTGATTATAGGCTCATAACCAACAATGGCTACTAAACCTTTTTGAGGATGAACATATCCTATAAAACGTGGACTGCATTTGTAGGTGGCTTTATAATCTTGCCTGTCTAATTTTGCCTTCAGCTGAGCTAAGAACTGGAGTTGACATCACAGGGGAGGTTTGCTTTCAATATGGCACTTAGGGGTCTATTCATGAAGCATTGAAAAGTGTGGAGAAGTTGCCCATGACAACCAATCTGCATTGAAGTAACATTTATAATTTGCATACTATACAATTGTACAGAGCAGCTGATTGGTTACCATGGGCAACTTCTCCACGCCTTTCACTGATTCATGAATAGACTCCTTAAGGTTTGAAGTGTTTCCACTGTAGGATATGGCAACAAAGAGGAGCATTCAGAGCAGTGAATGTGCAACCTTGGTAGAAGATAAACATAGATGGCTTTAAACATGGTCCTCTTACTATCAGTGGACTGAAAATATTGAATATCACATCTACTGCTAAAACACTGATTGTAAAACATTGATGTGGTGTCCCATCCCTGCTATGCAGCAGTGGTAGAATTACTGCCTCTGTCCAGAGCACCCATGTTAGAGAGGATCTTAAGGGGGGAGGCACTCGAAATACCAGCAGTTGGGATCCCGGAAGCCGGTATTCCGACAACTATTCTCCCTCTTGTGGCGCCCACGACACCCCTGGAGGGAGAATAAATAGCGTGCCAGCAGCATGGGGAGCACAGTGAGCCCGCAGGGGGCTCTTTTGCGCTCGCCCAGCTGGCGGAATTCTGTTGGTCTGGATCCCGACTGCCGGTCAGACGTACTACACCCTCTTAAGGGAAAGGAAGTGTGGGAGTAGGCAGAGCAGAATGATTCTGATGACACTTCAGTCCCAGCAGTGTGAGGGGGTGTGCAATAAGTTTCCTGATGTGCATTGCATAGGTAGAGTAGACACAAGCGGACTGTCTGGTTGTGAACTGTAATCTCTGACTAAAGGTCTTGTGAAATTTCAAGGCACAGAACTGTATATATGAAGCACTGCATGCCGAAGAAGTCAGCATGTTCAATTCCTTCACAAGCTTGTTATGGAGGTCAACAGAGACCACTGGAGAGTCATGGGGTCAAATGTGATAGTGAGAGATTTGGTAAGAATTTACAGTGGGCACTGCAAAACCAGGTTGATCTTGTTGTGTAAATGATTGGTAAGGTTTTGCATGTTTTTTTAAAGTGGCAATCATTTACACAGGCAGATCTACCTGGTTTTTCAGTGTCCACTTTAAAAAATTAAAAAAAAATTGCAAAACCTTACCAGATCTCACTTTCTGAAACTCTCACTCTATTACATTTGGCCCTTGATCTTCTATGACTACAAGAGTGGTCTGAAGCGCAGGAAAGTTTTAACCTTCTGTGAGCTGTTTTTGGGGATGAAGCACCGCCCCCAAACCGAGTGGTTTGGTCTGAGTATTGTACACTCTGTTTGTAAATATACTTTTTTTTTGTGCATCTGGAAAATTAGTGCACACCCCTCATTAAGGAAAGAAAGAAGGGTACTAGTTCATGTATTTGTTATGTATATAAAATTATAATGCAATAAGAGATGGGGCAGCAGTCATTGTGCCTGGATGCTTTAATGCTGTACCCTTCTGAAGGTGGCCCTTGTATGCTATATGAAATGGTAGATGTATGACGAGGAGCGGACTGAGGGCCCTGTTTTAAAACCGTTATAGGCAACACTTTATGGGCTTTTTGTGGCCCTCTAGCCTTCAAAAGGGCCACATTACCTCAATCTCAGTAAGTTAATCATATATATTTAATCAAAGAAAAGTTATTTATATATGTAATATGTAAAAAGGCATATTAAACAAGTGTTAAACTATAAACAAAGTTGACCGTAAAGCAATATGGATCTGGAGCTGCATGTGTCTTCTGCTGTCCATTGCTGGTGTAGAATGAGTGAGAGCAGAACAGTGTGCATTGACATGATGGGCCTATGAGCAGACGGCACTATGGCTTGCCTTGTTCTGAACAGGTTTAAGAACATTGGGGCAGATGTATTAAACTGGAGAAGGCACAAGGAAGTGATAAACCAGTGATTGGTGCGTTTATCACCTTGCACCTGACAATCAGCTCCTAACTGTCAATTTGCATATTGGATCTGACTGTCTGGTGCGTTTATCACCTTCCACATATCATTGATTTTCACTTCCTTATGCCTTTTCCAGGTTAATACATCTGCCCCATTATTAGTGTCCAGGGAAGTGCTACTATGGCTGCGAGCTCTGTATGAGTCAGGTGTAGAGGGGGTCCTTCAGGAAGATGGAACCAATGTCTATAAGCAGGGGTGGGTGATGCTCAGATGAGGTGGGGGTTTTTTTTTGTGTGCAATTAAACACTGCAAATTAACTCCTATTCACCAATCGCATGTGAGAATGAAACTGATAAACTGCTATTGTAACAAGTGTCTATAGTAGATTATAGTGATTAAAAACACAGCAAAGTATACTTGTATATGTTTCTCATTAACACTAGGAATTGATACATGTATTTAGGTGCCCAGTGGTAATATCCTTCTTTATAATGTAGTGTGTGCTATGAGGTTCTGTAGCTGGTATAACGGTTTTATTTTCAGATGGGCTGTTCTGGAACTGGAGAGCAATAAGAATTATAATGACAGCATCCAGGCTTATGCTGCAGGGGTGGCCGAAGCTGCGGTTTCTCAGCGGGTGAGTGTCGAGCATATTGTGCACCTGTAAACTTGTGTTGATGAAAGGTTTGGGAATTTCCAGGACATGGGATTAGTGAGATGATATCTGGTCATTCCATTTTCTCTGACGTCCTAGTGGATGCTGGGGACTCCGTCAGGACCATGGGGATTAGCGGCTCCGCAGGAGACAGGGCACAAAAATAAAGCTTTAGGATCAGGTGGTGTGTACTGGCTCCTCCCCCTATGACCCTCCTCCAAGCCTCAGTTAGGATACTGTGCCCGGACGAGCGTACACAATAAGGAAGGATTTTGAATCCCGGGTAAGACTCATACCAGCCACACCAATCACACCGTACAACTTGTGATCTGAACCCAGTTAACAGTATGACAAACGTAGGAGCCTCTGAACAGACGGCTCACAACAATAACAACCCGATTTTTTTGTAACAATAACTATGTACAAGTATTGCAGACAATCCGCACTTGGGATGGGCGCCCAGCATCCACTACGGACTACGAGAAATAGATTTATCGGTAAGTAAAATCTTATTTTCTCTGACGTCCTAGTGGATGCTGGGGACTCCGTCAGGACCATGGGGATTATACCAAAGCTCCCAAACGGGCGGGAGAGTGCGGATGACTCTGCAGCACCGAATGAGAGAACTCAAGGTCCTCTTTAGCCAGGGTATCAAATTTGTAAAATTTTACAAACGTGTTCTCCCCCGAACACGTAGCTGCTCGGCAGAGTTGCAATGCCGAGACCCCTCGGGCAGCCGCCCAGGATGAGCCCACCTTCCTTGTGGAATGGGCCTTGACAGATTTAGGCTGTGGCAGGCCTGCCACAGAATGTGCAAGTTGAATTGTGCTACAAATCCAACGAGCAATCGTCTGCTTAGAAGCAGGAGCACCCAGCTTGTTGGGTGCATATAGTATAAACAGCGAGTCAGATTTTCTGACTCCAGCCGTCCTTGAAATATATATTCTCAATGCCCGGACAACGTCCAGCAACTTGGAATCCTCCAAATCGCTAGTAGCCGCAGGCACCACAATAGGCTGGTTCAGATGAAACGCTGACACCACCTTAGGCAGAAAATGAGGACGCGTCCGCAGTTCTGCCCTGTCCGAATGGAAAATCAGATATGGGCTTTTATACGATAAAGCCGCCAATTCTGATACTCTCCTGGCTGAAGCCAGGGCCAGTAGCATGGTTACTTTCCACGTAAGATATTTCAAATCCACCGATTTGAGTGGCTCAAACCAATGGGATTTGAGAAAATCCAAAACTACATTAAGGTCCCACGGAGCCACAGGGGGCACCACCGGGGGCTGTATATGTAGTACTCCTTTAACAAAAGTCTGGACTTCAGGAACTGAAGCCAATTCTTTCTGGAAGAAAATCGACAGGGCCGAAATTTGAACCTTAATGGACCCCAATTTGAGGCCCATAGACAATCCTGTTTGTAGGAAATGCAGGAATCGACCCAGTTGAAATTCCTCCGTGGGGACCTTCCTGGCCTCACACCACGCAACATATTTTCTCCAAATGCGGTGATAATGTTGTGCAGTCACCTCCTTCCTGGCTTTAACCAGTGTAGGAATGACCTCTTCCGGAATGCCTTTTTCCCTTAGAATTCGGCGTTCAACCGCCACGCCGTCAAACGCAGCCGCGGTAAATCTTGGAATAGACACGGTCCCTGCTGAATCAGGTCCCGCCTTAGAGGTAGAGGCCACGGATTTTCCGTGAGCATCTCCTGAAGTTCCGGGTACCAAGTTCTTCTTGGCCAATCCGGAGCCACGAGTATCGTTCTTACTCCCCTTTGCCGTATAATTCTCAGTACTTTGGGTATGAGAGGCAGAGGAGGAAACACATACACTGACTGGAACACCCACGGTGTTACCAGAGCGTCCACAGCTATTGCCTGAGGGTCTCTTGACCTGGCGCAATACCTGTCCAGTTTTTTGTTGAGGCGAGACGCCATCATATCCACCTTTGGTTTTTCCCAACGGTTCACAATCATGTGGAAGACTTCTGGATGAAGTCCCCACTCTCCCGGGTGTAGATCGTGTCTGCTGAGGAAGTCTACTTCCCAGTTGTCCACTCCCGGAATGAACACTGCTGACAGTGCTATCACATGATCTTCCGCCCAGCGAAGAATCCTTGCAGCTTCTGTCATTGCTCTCCTGCTTCTTGTGCCGCCCTGTCTGTTTACGTGGGCGACTGCCGTGATGTTGTCCGACTGGATCAACACCGGCTGACCCTGAAGCAGGGGTTTTGCCAGGCTTAGAGCATTGTAAATCGCTCTTAGCTCCAGTATATTTATGTGAAGAGACATCTCCAGGCTTGACCATACTCCCTGGAAGTTTCTTCCCTGTGTGACCGCTCCCCAGCCTCTCAGACTGGCATCCGTGGTCACCAGGACCCAGTCCTGTATGCCGAATCTGCGGCCTTCTAACAGATGAGCACTCTGCAACCACCACAGAAGAGACACCCTTGTCCGTGGCGATAAGGTTATCCGCTGATGCATCTGCAGATGCGATCCGGACCATTTGTCCAGCAGATCCCACTGAAAAGTTCGTGCGTGGAATCTGCCGAATGGGATTGCTTCGTAAGAAGCCACCATCTTTCCCAGGACTCTTGTGCATTGATGCACAGACACTTTTCCTGGTTTTAGGAGGTTCCTGACAAGTTCGGATAACTCCTTGGCTTTCTCCTCCGGAAGAAACACCTTTTTCTGAACCGTGTCCAGAATCATTCCCAGGAACAGCAGACGTGTTGTCGGGGTCAACTGAGATTTTGGAAAATTCAGAATCCACCCGTGTTGTTGCAGCACTACTTGGGTTAGTGCTACTCCGTCCTCCAGCTGTTCTCTGGACCTTGCCCTTATCAGGAGATCGTCCAAGTAAGGGATAATTAATACGCCTCTTCTTCGCAGAAGAATCATCATTTCGGCCATTACCTTGGTAAAGACCCGAGGTGCCGTGGACAATCCAAACGGCAGCGTCTGAAACTGATAATGACAGTTTTGCACCACGAACCTGAAGTACCCTTGATGTGAAGGGCAAATTGGGACATGCAGGTAAGCATCTTTTATGTCCAGGGACACCATAAAGTCCCCTTCTTCCAGATTCGCTATCACTGCTCTGAGGGATTCCATCTTGAACTTGAATTTTTGTATGTACAGGTTCAAAGATTTCAGATTTAGAATGGGTCTTACCGAGCCGTCCGGCTTCGGTACCACAAATAGCGTGGAATAATACCCCTTTCCCTGTTGTAGGAGGGGTACCTTGACTATCACCTGCTGAGAAAACAGCTTGTGAATGGCTTCCAATACCGTCGCCCTGTCTGAGGGAGACGTTGGCAAAGCAGACTTTAGGAACCGGCGAGGGGGAGACTTCTCGAATTCCAACCTGTAACCCTGAGATACTACCTGCAGGATCCAGGGGTCCACCTGTGAGCAAGCCCACTGCGCGCTGAAATTCTTGAGTCGACCCCCCCACCGTTCCTGAGTCCGCTTGTAAAGCCCCAGCGTCATGCTGAGGGCTTTGCAGAACCCGCGGAGGGCTTCTGTTCCTGGGAAGGAGCTGCTTGCTGCCCTCTCTTACCCTTTCCTCTGCCTCGGGGCAGATATGACTGTCCTTTTGCCCGCTTGTTCTTATAGGACCGAAAGGACTGCGGCTGAAAAGACGGTGTCTTTTTCTGTTGGGAGGGGGTCTGAGGTAAAAAGGTGGATTTCCCGGCCGTTGCCGTGGCCACCAGATCCGATAGACCGACGCCAAATAATTCCTCCCCTTTATACGGCAATACTTCCATATGCCGTTTGGAATCCGCATCACCTGACCACTGTCGTGTCCATAAACTTCTTCTGGCAGATATGGACATCGCACTTACTCTCGATGCCAGAGTGCAAATATCCCTCTGAGCATCTCGCATATAAAGAAAAGCATCCTTTAATTGCTCTAAAGTCTGTAAAATACTGTCCCTATCCAGGGTATCAATATTTTCAGTCAGGGAATCCGACCAGACCACCCCAGCACTGCACATCCAGGCTGAGGCGATGGCTGGTCGCAGTATAACACCAGTATGTGTGTATATACTTTTTAGGGTAGTTTCCAGCCTCCTATCAGCTGGATCCTTGAGGGCGGCCGTATCAGGAGACGGTAACACCACTTGTTTTGATAAGCGTGTGAGCGCCTTATCCACCTTAGGGGGTGTTTCCCAGCGCGCCCTAACCTCTGGCGGGAAAGGGTATAATGCCAATAACTTTTTTGAAATTAGCCCTTTTCTATCTGGGTTAACCCACGCTTCATCACATACATCATTCAATTCCTCTGATTCAGGAAAAACTACAGGTAGTTTTTTCACCCCCCACATAATACCCCTTTTTGTGGTACTTGTAGTATCAGAGATATGCAAAGCCTCCTTCATTGCCGTGATCATATAACGTGTGCCCTACTGGAAAATACGTTTGTTTCTTCACCGTCGACACTAGATTCAGTGTCCGTGTCTGGGTCTGTATCGACCGACTGAGGTAAAGGGCGTTTTACAGCCCCTGACGGTGTCTGAGACGCCTGGGCAGGTACTAACTGGTTTGACGGCCGTCTCATGTCGTCAACTGATTTTTGTAATGTGCTGACATTATCACGTAATTCCATAAACAAAGCCATCCATTCCGGTGTCGACTCCCTAGGGGGTGACATCACCATTACCGGCAATTGCTCTGCCTCCACACCAACATCGTCCTCATACATGTCGACACACACGTACCGACACACAGCAGACACACAGGGAATGCTCTATTGAAGACAGGACCCCACTAGCCCTTTGGGGAGACAGAGGGAGAGTTTGCCAGCACACACCCAAGCGCTATAATATATATGGGAACAACCCTATATAAGTGTTGTATCCTTATAGCAGCTTAAATATAGTAATATCGCCAAAAAAAGTGCCCCCCCTCTCTGTTTTACCCTGTTTCTGTAGTGCAGTGCAGGGGAGAGTCCTGGGAGCCTTCCTCACAGCGGAGCTGAGCAGGAAAATGGCGCTGTGTGCTGAGGAGAATAAGCCCCGCCCCCTATTTCGGCGGGCTCTTCTCCGGAGTTTGTGAGATCTGGCAGGGGTTAAATACATCCATATAGCCTCAAGGGCTATATGTGATGTATTTTTAGCCATAAAAAGGTATTATACATTGCTGCCCAGGGCGCCCCCCCAGCGCCCTGCACCCTCCGTGACCGCTGTGTGAAGTGTGCTGACAACAATGGCGCACAGCTGCAGTGTTGTGCGCTACCTCAGGAAGACTGAAAAGTCTTCTGCCGCCTGCTTCTGGACCTCTTCCATCTTCGGCATCTGCAAGGGGGGTCGGCGGTGCGGCTCCGGGACGAACCCCAGGGTGAGACCTGTGTTCCGACTCCCTCTGGAGCTAATGGTGTCCAGTAGCCTAAGAAGCCAATCCATCCTGCACGCAGGTGAGTTCACTTCTCTCCCCTAAGTCCCTCGATGCAGTGAGCCTGTTGCCAGCAGGACTCACTGAAAATAAAAAACCTAAAAACTTTTTCTAAGCAGCTCTTTAGGAGAGCCACCTAGATTGCACCCTGCTCGGACGGGCACAAAAACCTAACTGAGGCTTGGAGGAGGGTCATAGGGGGAGGAGCCAGTACACACCACCTGATCCTAAAGCTTTATTTTTGTGCCCTGTCTCCTGCGGAGCCGCTAATCCCCATGGTCCTGACGGAGTCCCCAGCATCCACTACGGACTACGAGAAATAGATTTATCGGTAAGTAAAATCTTATTTTTCAGTGGTGGCCTCCTTGGAATTTTAATAACAGGAGTGTGGCAGGATTATGTGGTAATGTTTCTTGTGACATTCTTATTCATGTATTAACAGAACTAGATATAGCATGCACATCCTTTTTCCAGGGAATATTTAATCGTTCACAGTAGCTCCTGTCCCTGGATTGAGGAGTGACGTGGATACATAGAGATGTAGCCATGTTCATCTTTGCTGCAATGCGTCATGGCATACGTGGCATACTTGGCGTTTGCATATTACATCCTAATGTAATTGAGCAATCGCTAGCAGCGAATAGACATAGCGTGGCGCGCCATGCAGCATGCCTCATCGCAGCAAAGATGAACATGGTTACATTTGTACATACACTAGGGTTAATTATTTTATTTTTTTGGGGGGTCTGAAACTGATTTCCCAGAGTGTTTTGGGCTTAATTGCATAATCTAAAAAAGGGTTACTTGCAAAAACATACCACCAAGTGTGGGGTGAGTTTCTTTTCCACAACTCCCCTCCAGCAATGGTCTTAAGGTGGGTACGCCTTGTGTTTCCCCCTCCCATGCTGGGCGGTCGGTGGCAGCGCATACAAACCGAGTGATATGACGACCATATCGCTCAGTGATGTCACACAGCGGCCAGGCCACGCATGCAGCTCTTGGACAACAGTCCAAATTGAGCTGCATGCTCGGCTGACAGCAAGGGTTGTTATTGACACGTAGGGCCGTACATTGGTGGTCATTCAGAGTTGTTCGCTCGCAAGCTGCTTTTAGCAGCATTGCACGCGCTAAGCTGCCGCCTACTGGGAGTGTATCTTAGCTTAGCAAAATTGCGAATAGAAATTTCTTTGCAGTTTCTGAGTAGCTCGGGACTTACTCTGCCACTGCGATCAGTTCAGTCAGTTTCGTTCCTGGTTTGACGAGACAAACACACCCAGCGTTCGCCCAGGCACTCCCCCGTTTCTCCAGCCACTCCTGCGTTTTTCCCAGAAACGGTAGCGTTTTTTCACACACTCCCATAAAATGGCCAGTTTCCGCCCAGAAACACCCACTTCCTGTCAATCACACTCCGATCTCCAGAACGATGAAAAAACCTTGTAATGCCGTGAGTAAAATGCCAATCTTCATAGCAAATTCACTTGGCGCAGTCGCAGTGCGAACATTGCGCATGCGCAATTAGCGGAAAATTGCTGCGATGCGAAAAAAATTACCGAGCGAACAACTCGGAATGACCACCATTGTTCGTCGTTGCCGGCATACACACTTGCAGAGAAAGTAAAAGTTGTCGCTCAGGAAGGGTGAAAATGAGCGACAACGCTTACTTCAAGTGTGTATGCACCTTCACACTTTTGTGAAATTGCTGTTTCATCTTGATACTGTTATAGGGGATTATTCAGAGTTGATAGCAAACAAAAAAAAAAGTTAGCAATTGGGCAAAACCATGTGCACTGCAGGGGGTGGGGGGCAAATACAACGTGCAGAGAGTTAGATTTGGATGGGTTATATTGTTTCTGTGCAGGGTAAATACTGGCTACTTTATTTTATACTGCAATTTAGATTTCAGTTTGAACACACCCCACCCAAATCTATCTCTCTGGACATGTTACATCTGTCCCGCCTGCAGTGCACATGGTTTTGCCGGTTTGTTAAAAACTCTTAATAACCCACATAGTTGTTGTTTTTTTGTTTTTTTTGGACATTACTATTAATGTGTTTATAAATTTTCTCAGTGAGAGGCTGTGTTCCCTCTAGTGGTGAAAGCTAATAATGCATATTATGCAACTATAGTAGCTAGTGTGTGGTAGTGGAGAGATGAGCATATGTAGTGCCTCCAAATATGTAGGGCAGCCATTCCCAAAACTCTGTCCCCAAGGCACACTAACAGGCCAGGTTTTAGTAATAGCCATGCTTGAGCACAGGTGATTTAATTGGTATCTCGGTTATTTTATTTTAACCATCTGCTGAAGCCTGGATATCATTAAAACTTGCACTGTTAGTGTGCCTTGAGGACACCCTCCCCCTGCCGGCAACCTAAACTCCAGGATCCCGGCGTCTGTATGGTGTCTGGTACACTAGTAGATCACAAATAGAGGGAACTACTCTAAAATATTTTATTGTAGAATTGTATGTTTAAATGTATGGACTGTGCACTCTTATTTTAGTATTTTATTTTATATGGAATTGTCATTTTTGGGGGGTATCCTTGTTTTCTGACTGGAAGTGATACAGTAATTATCCTGTCCCTAGCAAGAGGTTTAGTGTTAAATGATCAAACATTTGTTTGGATTCGATGCCCATCAGGGGGTATTCCTGTATTCTGGCGTTTTCTATGGATGTGTTAAGGAAAGAGACTTCTATGTGTCACAGTAAAGGTGTGTACACACGGTGAGATTTTTGCTTGCGATTTTGACTATATAGTCAGAATCGCAAGGAAAGTTAGTACAGATCGCAAGGTGAAAGTCACCTTGCGATCCCGATGCGTAGTCCTTAATAATTTATAATTTCTGTATAATGTTTTATTGATGACCGATATCTTTTAACAAAGATGAATTGTTATTATGCAGCTTATCTACATGCACTGGATGAATACAATGGTTAATTACTGTGGCCCTTATAAGTACGAAACTCCATACTGTGAGAGGTTGCGGGCTTATCTGCAGGCTAACCTAGCCTGGATGCAGGAACAGATGGAAAAAAGTGAAGACCAGGAGTACTGGCACCAGGTAAGGTGTGGATATATGAGGGGAAATTGAATAACATAAGGGTTAAATGTTTGAAGCAGTGAAAAGAGTGGTTGCCATGGGCAACTTCTCCAATCAGCTGATCTGTATAAATTTTATAGTATGCAAATGATAAATGTTACTTCAATGCTGATTGGTTGCCATGGGTAACTTCTCCACTAGCTCACTTCTCCACTTTTATCACTGCTTCATACATTTACCCCATAATGCGATTGTAAACATTTTTCTTTATGCGCGTATCATTTTGACATTGCACTAGCCTAATGACCTAATTACCACTATAATTTCCATCTCAACCTATGGCAACCATAACAAATGGGTTTATTTCCTTGTCGGGTGAGTAGGGACTGGGGGGAAAAAAAACACCTCTGGAAGGCTTAAAGTTTATTAGTATTTATTATCTATAGAATTAGCCGATAAGGTCTATCCAGTCTCTAGCACACGTGCAGTGGGAACTGCCCCTTCAACTGCTCTCACTTGAGCAAGCAACTTCACAATCCAGGATGGAAGACAATGGGGCACTTTAATATAATAGCAGCCATTTCCCTGTGTTTCACAGGTATACAGTATGAGGGGTATCTGGTTTCTAGGTCGACATGAGTTTTTCACATTTTTTCTTTTTCTGAACTTTTTCATACTTTATGACCTGGTCACTGTACGGCGAAAACGACACCAAAAAAGATTAAAACACTTGTGTCGACCTAAATGTGGTCGACCTAGAAACCGTGTAGACCTTAGTGTGGTCGACGTTAAATATCACACCCGTATGAGGTCCCTTCGACCACTGCTTCCTCCCTGGAATCGGCTTGGGCTTCCATGTTCTCACAGATAATGTTGCAGTTAGTTAACCAGCACACAACTCGCAGCCACCTCTCACTGCTACGGTTGCTGCAGGTATGGGTCATTTGGTCAATAATTTGCCTGCTCACAGGGATGCACAGCCCGCTGCCGTAGAACCACACAAACTGAACGAGGACAAATCGTCCAAGTGCAAACCTACCCGACATGACAACTCTAAGCCCCATTCTGTGTATGACCCGGACTCTGTTCTTTCTTCAGACCATTGGGAGAACATCTCCATCTTTTCGGACATGGAACCCGCTGCTATTCTGAAGGATTCCCAACAACAGATGGATGTTGAGGCTCTACTCAAGGCAGTTAAATCCCTTTCTTCTGATTTAAGGATTCTGATCAGACTTCTAATTTGGATACCCCTGTATTTAAACGTCAGAAGGCGGCAGCGGAGTTCCCTTCCTCTGCTCAGCTGGAAGACTTCCAAGTGGAGCTACAGGCTCAGCCTAACGAGCATTTTTTAGTATCTAAACACATTTCCCCATTTTATCTGCTTCCAGCTGCAGGTAGGGTGGGAGTCCTCTCCTCCAGTGGACACGCACATGTCTCAGTGGTTAAATCTACTACCCTTCCTATCCCAAACACTGCCTGCCTTAAGGATCCGACCGATAGGAAACTAGAAAATTTCCTTAAGATAATTTTTATTTTTATTTTACTTTTTCTTCTAAATCTGGGATGGTCATGTGCTCATCTCTTGTGTTTACTTTGGTGGCTATAGGATGTTGGGTGGACTCCTAGAGATGGTTTTAATATTAAAAATATAGTTAAAAACGTGCATACAGTACCAACATGATTTACAAAAAATTGAGGCGTATGCTTAGAGAAATCCCATGGACCTTCCACAGGATTGAGAATCAAGGGATTAGGTTTCTGGATAGTCGGTTAGCTGCTTGATATGCAAGAGTACATTCTTGAATGTTAGAATGTCTATATAGCATGGGCTTTGATCCGACCTCTCCGGTGGGTGACTTCAGAGAGGTCGGAGCATAGCGTGTGCTATATACACAAGTTTCCATTTCATTAGAACTCGCTGTTACCTTAGTTTATGGTTGAATTTGATAGTGACTGGTTTTGGACTTGTTTTCAGGTTCGGCTTGCTCTCCTGCAGCTGAAGGGCCTAGAGGACAGTTATGATGGCATCATCTCCTTTCCCCAAAAAAAGTTCACACTGAGTCCCTTTGGGTTCCTGTAAGTTTATATGTTTACATTAGCATGGTTTATTGCTTAGAATAGTTAATTCTGTACACAACGTAAATGCTGCCCTATAGAAATTGTGTTGGGTTGGAAACTTACAATGTACTGATTTTTATTTACATTTAGCAGAAGCCCTTCTTAAAAAAAGTATTGCAGAACTATTAAAGCTAAAATACTCTTCTATAAAATATCGAGGGAGTTCAAAAAAATCCCTCTGCAGTGACTGTGTGCAAGGCAAGTGTCCCCACAGAGACTGTGCTAACTAATAGAATTGTTTTTAAGCACTTTACATACATGAAACACAACCAAATTTGTTATGTACTTTTCTCATATGAAGTGTTTGAAAGTGTTGTCCCTCTGTTGCAGTGATCTGCAACCGGATAGAGTGCTCACTGTGGAGGGACTTTTTGAACTCCCTGTATGTCATGTTTAACTCTTTTTATATAGTGCTAACCTATTATATAGCACTTTACATTGAATATTTAATAATTCACATCTGTCTCTATGCCATTGGAGCTTATAGTCTACATCAGTGTTTCCCAAGCTCTGTCGTAACAGTCCTGGATTTAGCAGTTTCTGTGAATGACCACTGGTGACTTAGTACCGCTGTCATTTTGATTAAACCATATGTGTTCAACAATTGAATCGGCCCCATAGACTTCAATTGTATGTTGGGCTTCTTTCACTTCCTCATCACTGTTGCCACAGATTCCGTTGTTGGTTTGTGGGTGGCTAGGCACAAACATTTGTATTCAGTACTTTATACCCTAGTCGAACATTGCATTTGTCCCAGTTATGTTGGCAAAAAACATAAAACATTTTATTACACATAAATAAACAATGCTAAACCTACTCGTGCACATGCATTGTTCTTTTTCTTTCCTAAAGGGTTTACATTTCCAATCTATATAACCTGGGTATGTGTGCTAGCGTGATGGGCGGAGCGGGTGAGGTGGCAGAGTGGTTCTCTCCCACATTCTGATGAAAGGGGTTAATCACCTGCAGCTCTTTTATATTTGAATTTTTTTCCCGCAGGGTCTACAGGTTATCCACAGGATATGATGGAGCGACAGCGGATTGGCACCAAACGATCACAAGCTTTCTGGACTCCCAGGATGCACCGTGCTTGGTCATATAATACCGCCCACCGACTCGGTCAAATCAGATTTTGGTTTGGTGCGGGAGGAGCCGGACCATGGTCACAGGGCTGTTGTGTTTGGCAGCCCTAAGCTTTATTTGATTTAATTTTTATAGTCTTACTATGTTTTCTGAGTGATCTTTCCTAACAGCGTCTTACACGCATATTGGAAAGAGTCGCTCCAACCACTCTCTGCCGGGTCGCAACAACGCTTACCCACGGTACAAGTGCTGTCTCGACGGGCGTCTGTGTCGGATGTTACTAGCAGGTCCAGCAGACCTAACCAGGCTGTGGCCGGAGCACAGGGAGAAGGTAAGGCATCGGTTCCGCTTAGAAGGGGAATACGCACACGGCTGCACTGTTTTGGGAGGAGACTACCAAACAGTAGCTGGCGCGCCGCCACCAGGGGTGCTCCAGCACTAGGCTTTAGGGATCATATGGCACCAGGATTAGTTTGAGGCTGTAATCCCTAGGGTTGATATCAGCAGTGGGGAGTCAGACGCTCTCCTGGTCGCCCCTCCCCCCAGTTCATGACCAGTTACCGTGCGTCTCCCGCCATGAACTGATTGCCTCACTTCCGTCTCCGACACTACCACGTGGGGACTCGGTCGCAGCATAGGCCACTGCGTTTGTATACACTAAGGTTTACCGCTAAGAGACTGGGTCGCAGACATGAGCGTCTGCATGCACTAACGTTCACTGAGCGTCTGTGTCCACTAAAAATTACCGGAGCGGCAGTGTACACTAGTAGCGTCTGGATCAACTCAGCGGTTGCTATCGTATTGATCCTGGAAGTGGGGTCAGTCTCCCTGTATCCCATTCTACGGAGTAAGGGTTATTATACAGCATTACATTTCTATCTACTGTTAGTATGAATAGTTAAGTTTAGTGCCTATTGCATATGAGTTTTGTACAATACTGTGGTTTTCTCCGCAATTGCGTCTGAATACATTAAAATAACTGTATAGAACAGAAAACAGTAAATGTACTCCTACATACTTGAAATGTGTTTGTAGTTGATAATATGCTCATATGACTAATATATAATATTTGTCTGACTGCTAGTGTGATTGCTGACTTTATATATGTCTGTCAGTGTTTTCTTCTGAACCTCAATGCTGGTGCTTGGGTTGGGGTCAGATTGAAAACACTTTATATGCATAAAAGTGATATCAGTCACAGATTGTGTAGTATACTGTGGAAAAGCTTATTGTTTGTTTATCATTTCTAAGAGCGGCAAAGGTGACGAGGTTACATTAACAGTAACACCATCACTCAAAACATGTTTATCCTGCAAGGTGGGGTTATTAACACAAACTTTGGCAAACGATGGGTTATGTGCAAATTGTTTTGCGTTTCAGCAGATTGCAAGGCAGATCCCTGTTCAACGACAAGTAGATCCTCCTTGGGCCATGTTTGCACAAACCTTATCTAGAATAGCTGACCGGTTGGTCCCTGCAGCCTCAACCTCAGGAATAGGGTACACTTTTAACCCATACATGCAGCTCCCATCTTATGGTATAGCCCGTACAGCTTCTACAAGTCAACAAGCTGATAAACCAAGGGTAAATATATAATCAAATTCACAGGCTACACAGGATGATACAACAGATGATGACTCCATATACTCTACTTCACCAAATGAAGAACAAGTAGAGGGTTTCAGCTCAGAAGATATAGCTGAGTTAATTGGAGCAATGAAGGCTATTCTGTGTGTAGAGCAGGGGTGGCAAACCAGTCGGAGACAAAGAACCAAAAAATCGAGTTAGGTATGTCAAAGAGCTGACATCAAGCCAAAGATCTGCGTGCAAAAATGGGGCCTTGTGCCTAATAGACCACACCCCTGGTATAAAACACGTTTTGTTACTCCAGCCAGCTCTCCCATGTGTCACTACTCCCAGCACCCTCCTGTGTCACTCCAGCCAGCTCCCCCTTGTCACTCCAGCTCACCCTCATGTGTCACGACAGCCCCTACAACTCGTGACATTGCAGCATCCCCTTATGTGTCCTCTGTTTGCCAGTGGGTATCTCACCTCTAGTCTCTGACTCCCTCAATTCTCATTGCCTGTAGTGCTGCTGTGTGTCTGGCTGGAGTGCAGCAGTTTCCGTATCTATTGTGGTCATGTGATCTTGAGTGTTGGGGAGCCGCATTTGAATAAAAGAGCCACACGCTGCTCATGAGCCACTGGTTGGCCACCGCTGCTCTAGAGGATTCAGCTGAGCCAATAATTAAAACTAAAGCACCTGTGTTTAAACGTCCCAAAACAGTTAGGGTTGAGTTTCCAGGGTCAGAGGAACTGACGGAAGCTATGGAGGAACCTTGGGCTACGCCCAATAGGAAATATATAGAATTCCAAAAAAGTGGAATTCTTACTTCCCTTTTCTCTGACGTCCTAGTGGATGCTGGGGACTCCGTAAGGACCATGGGGAATAGACAGGCTCCGCAGGAGACTGGGCACACTAAAAGAAAGATTTGGTACTACCTGGTGTGCACTGGCTCCTCCCTCTATGCCCCTCCTCCAGACCTCGGTTAGATTTCTGTGCCCGGCCGAGCTGGATGCACACTAGGGGCTCTCCTGAGCTCCTAGAAAGAAAGTATATATTAGGTTTTTTATTTTACAGTGAGACCTGCTGGCAACAGGCTCACTGCAACGAGGGACTAAGGGGAGAAGAAGCAAACCTACCTGCTTGGGCTTCTTAGGCTACTGGACACCATTGGCTCCAGAGGGATCGACCGCAGGACCCGTCCTTGGTGTTCATTCCCGGAGCCGCGCCGCCGTCCCCCTTACAGAGCCAGAAGCAAGAAGATGGTCCGGAAAATCGGCGGCAGAAGACTTCAGTCTTCACCAAGGTAGCGCACAGCACTGCAGCTGTGCGCCATTGCTCCTCATACACACTTCACACTCCGGTCACTGAGGGTGCAGGGCGCTGGGGGGGGGGCGCCCTGGGCAGCAATAATATCACCTTTACTGGCAAAATAACCACAATATATAGCCCCAGAGGCTATATATGTGGTAATTACCCCTGCCAGAATACAGAAATAAGCGGGAGAAAGTCAGCCGAAAAGGGGGCGGGGCTTCTCCCTCAGCACACTGGCGGCATTTCTCCCTCACAGTTCCGCTGGAAGGAAGCTCCCTGACTCTCCCCTGCAGTCTACACTACAGAAAAGGGTAAAAAAGAGAGGGGGGGCACAGATTTGAGGCGCAGTAAATATTATAGCAGCTATAGGGGACATAATTCAGTTAGTCCCTGCATTATATAGCGCTCTGGTGTGTGCTGGCATACTCTGTCTGTCTCCCCAAAGGGCTTGTGTGGGGTCCTGTCTCCTTTAAGAGCATTCCCTGTGTGTGTGTGTGCGGTGTGTCGGTACGGCTGTGTCGACATGTTTGATGAGGAGACTTATGTGGAGGCGGAGCAGATGCCTATAAATGTGATATCACCCCCTGCGGGGCAGACACCTGAGTGGATGGACTTATGGAAGGAATTACGTGCAAGTGTCGACTCCTTACATAAAAAATTTGACGACATGCCAAATGCGGGACAGCCGGCTTCTCGGCTCGTGCCTGCCCAGGCAATTCAAAGACCATCAGGGGCTCTGAAACGCCCACTACCTCAGATGGCAGACACAGATGTCGACACGGATACTGATACCAGTGTCGACGATGATGAGTCAAATTTAATGTCCACTAAGGCCATTCGTGGCATGATTGAGGCAATGAAAGAGGTTTTACACCTTTCTGATATAAACCCAGGTACCTCAAAAAAGGGTATTATGTTTGGGGAGAAAAAACTTCCAATAGTTTTTCCCCCATCTGAAGAATTAAATGAAGTGTGTGAAGAAGCGTGGGCTTTCCCTGATAAGAAATTGGTGATTTCAAAAAAATTACTAATGGCGTTCCCTTTCTCGCCAGAGGATAGGTCACGTTGGGGAAACTCCCCCTAGGGTGGATAAAGCGCTCACACGTTTGTCTAAAAAGGTGGCACTACCGTCTCCGAATACGGCCGCCCTAAAGGAACCTGCTGATAGAAAGCAGGAGGCTATCCTAAAGTCTATATATACACACACTGGTGGTATACTGAGACCAGCTATTGCTTCAGCGTGGATGTGCAGTGCTGCTGCTGGTTGGTCAGATTCCCTGTCAGAAAATATTGACACCCTGGACAGGGACACTATATATAGAGCATATAAAAGACTCAGTCTTGTACATGAGAGATGCACAGAGGGAGATCTGCCGGCTGGCATCTAGAATAAGTGCATTGTCCATTTCTGCTAGGAGAGGCTTATGGACTCGGCAGTGGACAGGGGATGCAGATTCTAAAAGGCACATGGAAGTTTTGCCTTATAAGGGTGAGGAGTTATTCGGGGTTGGTCTCTCAGACCTTGTTTCCACAGCAACAGCTGGGAAGTCAGCATTTTTACCCCATGTCCCCTCACAGCCTAAGAAAGCACCGTATTATCAGGTACAGTCCTTTCGAACCCAGAAAAACAGGCGGGGAAAAGGCGGGTCCTTTCTGTCTAGAGGCAGAGGAAGGGGAAAAAAGCTGCACCACGCAGCAGGTTCCCAGGAACAAAAGTCCTCCCCCGCTTCTTCCAAGTCCGCCGCATGACGGTGGGGCTCCACAGGCGGAGCCAGGTACGGTGGGGGGCCGCCTCAAAAATTTCAGCGATCAGTGGGTTCGCTCACGGGTGGATCCCTGGATCCTTCAAGTAGTATCTCAGGGGTACAAACTGGAATTCGAGGCGCCTCCCCCCCTGCCGTTTCCTCAAATCGGCCTTACCGACGACTCCCGCGGGCAGGGAGGCTGTACTAGAGGCAATTCACAAGCTGTATTCCCAGCAGGTGATAGTCAACGTACCCCTACTTCAACAAGGACGGGGTTACTATTCCACACTGTTTGTGGTACCGAAACCGGACGGTTCGGTGAGACCCATTTTAAATTTGAAATCCTTGAACACATGCATAAAGAGATTCAAGTTCAAGATGGAATCGCTCAGGGCGGTTATTGCAAGCCTGGACGAGGGGGATTACATGGTATCCCTGGACATCAAGGATGCTTACCTGCATGTCCCAATTTACCTTCCTCACCAGGAGTACCTCAGATTTGTGGTACAGGATTGCCATTACCAATTCCAGACACTACCGTTTGGACTGTCCACGGCACCGAGGGTGTTTACCAAGGTAATGGCAGAAATGATGATACTCCTTCGAAAAAGGAGTTTTAATTATCCCGTACTTGGACGATCTCCTAATAAAGGCGAGGTCCAGGGAGCAGTTACTGGTCGGAGTAGCACTATGTCGGGAAGTGCTACAACAGCATGGCTGGATTCTAAACATTCCAAAGTCACAACTGGTTCCTTCCACACGCTTACTGTTCCTGGGGATGATTCTGGACACAGAACAGAAAAAAGTGTTTCTCCCGCAGGAGAAAGCCATGGAGCTGTCATCTCTAGTCAGAGACCTCCTAAAACCAAAACGGGTATCTGTGCATCACTGCACACGAGTCCTGGGAGAAATGGTGGCTTCGTACGAAGCAATTCCATTCGGCAGGTTCCATGCAAGGACCTTCCAGTGGGACCTCTTGGACAAGTGGTCGGGATCGCATCTTCAGATGCATCAACTGATAACCCTGTCTCCAAGGACCAGGGTGTCTCTGCTGTGGTGGCTGCAGTGTGCTCATCTTCTAGTGGGCCGCAGATTCGGCATACAGGACTGGGTCCTGGTGACCACGGATGCCAGCCTTCGGGGCTGGGGCGCAGTCACACAGGGAAGAAATTTCCAGGGACTTTGGTCAAGTCAGGAGTCGTCCCTACACATAAACATTCTGGAACTGAGGGCCATTTACAATGCCCTAAGTCAGGCAAGGCCCCTGCTTCAAAACCAGCCGGTTCTGATCCAATCAGACAACATCACGGCAGTCGCCCATGTAAACCGACAGGGCGGCACAATAAGCAGGGTGGCCATGGCAGAAGCCACAAGGATTCTCCGATGGGCGGAAAATCACGTACTAGCACTGTCAGCAGTGTTCATTCCGGGAGTGGACAACTGGGAAGCAGACTTCCTCAGCAGACACGACCTACACCCGGGAGAGTGGGGACTTCATCCAGAAGTCTTCCTACTGTTGGTAAACCGCTGGGAAAGGCCACAGGTGGACATGATGGCGTCCCGCCTCAACAAGAAGCTAAAGAGATATTGCGCCAGGTCAAGGGACCCTCAGGCGATAGCTGTGGACGCTCTAGTGACACCGTGGGTGTACCAGTCGGTCTATGTGTTCCCTCCTCTGCCCCTCATACCAAAGGTGCTGAGAATAATAAGAAGGCGAGGAGTAAGAACGATATTCGTGGTTCCGGATTGGCCAAGAAGAGCTTGGTACCCGGAACTTCAAAAAATGTTATCAGAGGACCCATGGCCTCTACCGCTCAGACAGGATCTGCTACAGCAGGGGCCCTGTCTGTTCCAAGACTTACCGCGGCTGCGTTTGACGGCATGGCGGTTGAATTCCGGATCCTAAAGGAAAAGGGCATTCCGGAGGAAGTCATTCCTACGCTGATAAAAGCCAGGAAAGAAGTAACCGCAAACCATTATCACCGCATTTGGCGAAAATATGTTGCGTGGTGTGAGGCCAGGAAGGCCCCTACAGAGGAATTTCAGCTGGGTCGTTTTCTGCACTTCCTACAGTCAGGAGTGACTATGGGCCTAAAATTGGGTTCCATTAAGGTCCAGATTTTGGCTCTGTCGATTTTCTTCCAGAAAGAACTGGCTTCACTGCCTGAAGTTCAGACTTTTGTAAAGGGAGTGCTTCATATTCAGCCCCCTTTTGTGCCTCCTGTGGCACCTTGGGATCTCAATGTGGTGTTGAGTTTCCTAAAATCACATTGGTTTGAACCACTTAAAACCGTGGATCTCAAATATCTCACGTGGAAAGTGGTCATGTTATTGGCCTTGGCTTCGGCCAGGCGTGTGTCAGAATTGGCGGCTTTGTCATGTAAAAGCCCTTATCTGATTTTCCATATGGATAGGGCAGAATTGAGGACTCGTCCCCAGTTTCTCCCTAATGTGGTATCAGCTTTTCACTTGAACCAACCTATTGTGGTGCCTGCGGCTACTAAGGATTTGGAGGATTCCAAATTACTGGACGTAGTCAGGGCCTTGAAAATTTATATTTCCAGGACGGCTGGAGTCAGGAAAACTGACTCGCTTTTTATCCTGTATGCACCCAACAAAATAGGTGCTCCTGCTTCTAAGCAGACTATTGCTCGCTGGATTTGTAGCACAATTCAGCTGGCGCATTCTGCGGCTGGATTGCCGCATCCTAAATCTGTGAAAGCCCATTCCACGAGGAAGGTGGGCTCATCTTGGGCGGCTGCCCGAGGGGTCTCGGCTTTACAACTTTGCCGAGCTGCTACTTGGTCAGGGGCAAACACGTTTGCTAAATTCTACAAATTTGATACCCTGGCTGAGGAGGACCTTGAGTTCTCTCATTCGGTGCTGCAGAGTCATCCGCACTCTCCCGCCCGTTGGGGAGCTTTGATATAATCCCCATGGTCCTTACGGAGTCCCCAGCATCCACTAGGACGTCAGAGAAAATAAGAATTTACTCACCGGTAATTCTATTTCTCGTAGTCCGTAGTGGATGCTGGGCGCCCATCCCAAGTGCGGATTGTCTGCAATACTTGTATATAGTTATTGCCTAACTAAAGGGTTATTGTTGAGCCATCTGTTGAGAGGCTCAGTTGTATTTCATACTGTTAACTGGGTTTAATATCACGAGTTATACGGTGTGATTGGTGTGGCTGGTATGAGTCTTACCCGGGATTCAAAATCCTTCCTTATTGTGTCAGCTCTTCCGGGCACAGTATCCTAACTGAGGTCTGGAGGAGGGGCATAGAGGGAGGAGCCAGTGCACACCAGGTAGTACCAAATCTTTCTTTTAGTGTGCCCAGTCTCCTGCGGAGCCCGTCTATTCCCCATGGTCCTTACGGAGTCCCCAGCATCCACTACGGACTACGAGAAATAGAATTACCGGTGAGTAAATTCTTATTTTCCAACTGGGGACTGTTTAAAAAGAGAAGTGCCTCCTAAGGTAGATATGCACGTCATTCGACTAGTGCGAAAATCTATTTTACCTTTGCCATCTACGTCCGTAAATGATGTCGCAGACAGAAGAGGTTTTTTGAAAAACACATTTTCTCTGTCAGGGGCAGTCATAAGGCCTGCTATGGCCTCAGCCTGGATGGCAAAAGCGGTAGTTGAATGGGCTGAAGAACTGGTAAATGGGCTCTCAGCACCTACTAGGAAGCGGGAGTCCCATATAGCCCATATGAAACAGGCTGCGCTATTCTTAGAAGAAGCCGCAATGGATATGGGTACAATTGCTTCTAAAGCGTCAGCCTTGACGGTAGCTGCTCGCAAAGCAATTTGGCTACGTACATAGAAAGCTGATTCAGAATCCAAGAAGTTTCTGGAAGCTTTGCCTTTTGTTGGAAACATTCTTTTTGGGAAGGAACTGACAGATATTCTGGAGTCAGAAGCTGAATCCAAGAAGGTCAGGTTTCCTGCCAGTTATAACCCTAAACCTAAGGGTTCCTGATTTCGGCCATTTTGGTGGCAAGGTAAAACAAAAGGTAAAAATTAATCAAAGCAAACGCAGTAAAATAAGTCTGGTAAAGCAAAGAAGCAATGGGCCACCAGAGGGCCAGCTTCTAACCAGAACAGAAACCATCAGCCTGATGGTGCGGGCCTCCACCTGGGGGACTCCAAGGTAGGGGGTCGTCTTCAGTTTGCACACATGGCAGCAGTCAACAACAGACGCTTGGGTGCAAGAAGTGGTATCTCTGGGTTATGTTTTCCCTATCAAGAAGTGGCCTCCTTGAAGGCTTTTTTGCACAAGCCCATCTCGTATAGAGGCGAAGGCCAGGGCCCTGCAAGAAGCAGTTCAGGAATTGCTTCAGTCTGGGGTAATTATTCCAGTACCCCCGGCACAACTGGGGCAGGGTTTTTCCTCCAACCTATTCTTGGTCCAGAAGCCAAATGGGTAATTTCGGGCCATTCTCAATCTCAAAATGTTAAACAAATACATTTGAGTTCCACATGGAGACATTACGCTCCATAGTTTTGGCCATGGAACCAGGGGATTACATGGTATCTCTGGATATACAGGATGCTTACCTGCATGTGCCAATAGCATTGTCCCATCAGTGTTACCTCAGGTTCGCTATCCTCCAGCAACATTTTCAATTCCAGGCATTACGCTTTGGGTTAGCCACAGCCCCCAGAGTATTTACCAAGATCATGGTGGTTATGGCAGCTTTTCTCTGCAAACGGGGAATGAGTATTTTTCCATACCTCGACTATCTTTTAATCCTGGCACAATCCCAGGAATTGCTCTTGAGCCATCTCCAGCAGACCGTCTACAGAAATATGGATGGCTCATAAATTGGGTGTCGTCTCTGATTCCGTCACAACAGATGATTCACTTGGGGGCTGTATTGGATTCAAGTCTGCAGAAAATACTTTTACCTTTTGGAAAAGATATCCAAGGTGCAGTTAATGACTCAGGAATTGTTGCACAGTCAAACAATATCAATTCACGCAGCAATGCGAGTGACGGGGTTGATGGTGTCAACATTCAACATGGTGGCATATGCACAATTCCACTTAAGACCTCTGCAACATCTGATTCTGACCAGATGGAATGGAGTACATCAGACAATAAAGAAACAAATGATGGTACTTCCAGAAAAGGTAAAAAGGTCATTAGCCTGGTGGCTACAGACATCCCATCTAGACAAAGGGAGACCCTTTTGGATATCAGTTTGGGAGATCTTGACAACGGATGCCAGCCTACAAGGCTGGGGAGCAGTGTCCGAAAAATTATGGTTCCAGGGACAATGGACCAAAGAAGAAAGTTGCCTGCCAATAAACCTGTTAGAAATTCATGCCATATACATGGCACTGATTCAGGCAAAGGACATTCTGCAAGGAAAACCAGTCCAGATTCGCTCGGACAATGCAACGGCAGTAGCGTACCTCAACCATCCGGAAGGAACTCGCAGCCAAAGGGCAATGTTGGAGGTAAGTCGCATACTAAAGTGGGCAGAACTCCATCTTCCAGCATTGTCCGCAGTGTTCGTTCCAGGAGTTTTAAACTGGGAAGCGGACTTTCTCAGTCAACGCACAATTCGAGCAACCGAATGGGCTCTAAACCCGGAAGTATTTCAGACTCTAGTAGACAAGTGGGGGTTGCCAGAGAGAGATCTCATTGCATCCCATCTGAACAACAAAGTTCCGGCATACGGGTCAAGAACAAAAGACCCCGGAGCGATCCTTGTGGACGCACTGTCAGTGAAATCGGACTTTCATCTGGCATATCTGTTTCCTCCAATCTCTCTGCTACCCAGGGTAGTGAGGAAAATAAAGCAAGCAAAGGGTGCCGTGATTCTAATAGCTCCGGCCTGGCCCAGAAGGCATTGGTACATAGATCTGCAGAGAATGTCGATGGATGCTCCAATTTTGCTCCCTCAATGTCCAGATCTACTAATGCAGGGTCTTTGTTATCACAGGCATCTGGATCGGCTGTCTTTGACAGCGTGGCTGTTCAAACCTCAATCTTGAAGTCAAGAGGTTTCTCAGAACAGGTAATTCAAACTATGCTCAGAGCAAGTAAACCATCCTCGGCTCGCATTTATCACCGAATATGGCAAGCCTATATTCATTGGTGCAGTGAAAGAAGTATGGATCCAAAATCTTTCAGAGAATCCAGAATCTTAGATTTCCTTCAGGCAGGAATGGATAAGGGTTTGAAGGTGGCTTCCTTGAGAGGTCAAGTTTTAGCATTGACTGTATGGTTCCAAAAGAAAATTGCCAATTCACAGGATGTGCGTACTTTTTTCCAGGGAATGCTGTGCATTCAACCACCTTTTGTTCCTCCTGCAGTACCTTGGGATTTAAGTCTGGTTCTCAAAGCCCTTCAAGGGGCTCCATTTGAACCACTTAAGAAAGTGGATCTTAAATGGTTGACAGCTAAAGAACGCTTTCTACTGACTATGGCATCAGCTAGAAGAGTGTCAGATTTAGGAGCACTGTCGTGTAAGTCTCCTCCTTTTCTGATTATATTTATTTAATCAATCCAGATAAAGCCGTTCTCGGAACTAAGTCTGATTATCTTCCAAAGGTGGTCTCGAAGTTTCACCTTAATGAAGAAATTGTAGTCCCGGCTTTTCAGGTATCGGGACTTTCTGCGGGAGAAGCGTCGATGGATCGTACCCGTGCCATCAGACAGATTCTCTTCATACTCTACGGATTTTACAAGAGGGGATGCCCTGCTACTAAACAGATGCTAGCAAGATGGCTTTGAATGACTATTTCAGAAGCATATTCTCAAGCTGATCTCCTGGCTAATGTCTCTGCTCACTCTACACGTAAGGTAGGTCCTTCATGGGCAGCACAACATGGTGCTTCAGCAGAACAGATATGTAAGGCAGCCACATGGTCTTCCATTAACACATTCATTAGACATATTGGGCCAGATGTATGAAAGTGCGCTGTGGTTTCCGCTGACCACAGCGCACCTTAAGCCTGCAATTAGCACATCCTCCTAATGTATGAACGGCGTGTTAACGCCGTATAGCTTGGTCGCCGCGCGCCCCCGCCACTTACCGCTACCCCGCTGTAGTGAACGGGAGACGAAGAGCAGAGGCAATGTATGATTGCCTCTGCTGCCCCTTTTCGTCTCCTGAAGCCGACTGTCCGGAACGCCTCCCCCAGGCAGGCGATGTGGTCAGAATGTGCAGTGGCTTTGTTTTTTTTTTAAATAAACTTTATTTAACATGGACATTCTTCTGCTGGTCCACACAGCTCTACTGCGCATGCGTCGGGGGCCTCCGGCGGTGAACACAGGAAGAAGGGAGAAGGGCGCATGCGCACAGATTGCGGCGCCGAGCCGATGTGGAAGGTGCGCTACCGCAGGACAGGTTGGATAACGCACTCACACATCGGCGGGGGCCATCTTCATACATTGTGGCGGCGGCAGCGGGCGTATCACCACGATAATGTGGTGATATGCACCTGGACACATAACGTCCGTTAGGACGTTTTTAATACATTACCCCCATGATGCCTTGGATACCTTTGCCTCTCGACGCTGAATTCGGGCGAAAGGTTCTCCTGTCTAATCAGGAGCGTCCCCACCACTAGAAATTGCTTTGGGAGGTCCCAATGTTATCCTGTGGATAACCTGTGGACCCTGCCGGAGAAATATAAGTTATGGTAAGGTGTTACCGTTGATAACGGTATTTCTCCTATGCTCACAGGTTTCCCACCCTGACTCACCTGATTTGAGAATCTTTATACTCGCTAACCTCTTCCCTCTTGCGTGGAAGGGTGTGCATGTGTGTTCTTCTTGCCTGAATAGGGTTTTACATAATGCTCCTGCCTAAATGCTTTGGAAACGACTGATTTCACTGAGTCGGTGGGCGGGATTATATGGGCGAGCCCGTTGCATCCTGGGAGGCCAGAAAGCTTGTGATCGTTTGGTGCCAATCTGCTGTCGCTCCATCATATCCCAATGTTATCCTGTGGAAACCTGTGGACATAATAGAAATACCTTTTATCAACGGTAAGTTCTTACCATAACGTATATTTTGATGGTACCCCTTGTAAGAAGCTATTACAGTGGCTATGCCTGTCAGCTGGAAATAAAGCTTTACTTGTTTGCAATACCTCAGCCTCCCATTGGTCGTCTTAAATTTATCCGCTACAGGTGCATATTATGGGTTAAAAATCCTATTGGAGATGAGAAAGAAAAGCAGGGATAGAAATCCCATTAAAACAAAAAATGTATGTCTGGCATCCTCTGCTGTATTGCTACGTGTTTCGTGATCACTTCCTTATCCAATGCATGGCCTGTGATTAGCCACTGTATTGTAGACGGACCATTCACTATTCCGTAAACAAAATACATGGAGTACTCTTAACATCCATGTAGTCATTATTTCTGTCAGGCTGGAGATAGAGAGAGATATAGGTGTATGTAAATTTTTTTTTTTACAATTGTATTATAGGATTTTCTAGTACTTATTGAGCACTGTAACTATACATCTCAAAGCATTGCTGGGTACCAGGAAATAATATGAAATTTGTTTACCCTTATATTGTAGAAAGGAGTGGAAGAGCCTCTAGGATAGGGAAGTGGTTTTGGACATGTTAAGCTTTTAAGGTCGTTTTGGGAACTCTAGAAGAACGTGGTAGAGATACAGATAGGGAGCGCTATAATAGTCTGTGTGATCTCACTGTGCAGGATGTTAGAATTGTGAATCTTGGTAGACTCCTATTACTCTGTATATTTTTACTTTATTAAAAATATACAAAGCACTGGACAACGATATAAATTTGAGATTTCATGTTATAAGGTTTCATTTAGAATGAAGTAATATGTAATGTTGGATCAAACTAATTGTATAAATGGGTTCACATATGTAGCAAAGTATTCGTTATGCATAGATGTCAGTGTTAACGTTTCCAATAAAGTGCCTATAACTGCATAATGTAAGGGCCATATGCCTCATCGCTCTGAAAGTGATAAAATGGAGAAAGTACCAGCCAATCAGCGCCTAACTGCCATTTTTCAAACACCGCCTATGACATGGCAGTTAGGACCTGATTGGCTGGGACTTTCTTTCTCCATTTTATAACTCTAAAAGCGATGATGCATCTAGCCCTAAATCTTTTATAAACCATGTGTGGATACAATTGATTGCCAAGATATTTTTGAGATGAAGAATGTCACTATGTTAATCAGTTCTAGAAATAAGAAGGAAGTTATTACCAATTTCGTCCCAGCCATATACAGTATGTGAATCTTCTGGGAAACCGCGATGTAAGTCCTAGATGCGTGTACAAATTTTATAATTAAAACCTCTAGATTAGCCAGCTTTTATGATCCGGTTCCTATAAGTGGCTACCAAGAGTCCGTAGTGCTGTACACAGAAGGTTAAACTCAACCTTTATGTAGAAGTGTAACTTTCTGTCTGTTTGTATCCTGCTGTTTACAATAAATGTGTGCATTTTTTTTATTTTTTGCAGGCTCTTCCAGCTTGGGGGTGACTTAGAAGATCTGGAAGCTGCTCTCAACAATTCAGAAGCTCAATCACCATTTGGATCGGGGTCATGCTCTGCACTAATTAAGCTTCTTCCTCGGAATAAAGACCTCTTGGTGTCACATGTTACTTGGAACACCTACCAATCCATGCTGCGCATCATCAAAAAGTATACACTTCCTTTCCGCACATCTCCCAAGGGTGAGGAATGACACTTTCAGCGGTTTCTTTTGGCTTTACTAATCACTTCTCCTATTTGCTGTGTGTGTGTGGAATGGGTTGGTATCTGTGCCCGGTGTGCGGTTGTGAGATCGGCGGTATCCCGTCTGTCAGATGACCGAGGGGAAGGGGGCTGCGAGTGCAATGAATCCCCTTGCGGGCTCGGTGGTGAGCTGAGCTTGCCGCAGCCTCTATTCCCACTCTATGGGTGTTGACACCCACGAGTAGGAATAGTTCCTGTTAGTCGGTATGCTGACTGTAGATTGTGAGGGAGCGGGATATAGGAGTTTGTGTTGTGACTGCCGCTCACCTAACCACATCCTGTGTGGAATAGCACCATCACTTTGGTGGGTGTCAGAATACTAGGTGTTGTCTTTAGGGGTGTGCCCAACAGACGTATCTGCATCTGGTGGTTGTTCACTCACACTGACCAACCACCACTACCATCTAAAGAGAGATCTGTTGAGAACAGTGGCCAATTAATCTTTCCTCTGTGCACACTGGCAGATCGTCGTTGTGAAATGTGACAAAACATAATGGTCTGGCCTTCTACAGAGCACACTGGTAAAGGAAATAGTCCCTCTAGTCTGCTGTGATGCCCTACAGCAATTGTCACAGTACCTCTTGTCATTTTGCCACATAAATGTAAATACTATCTAATAATGCTATGCGCCAGGTAGAGCATGTTACATTTATTGCGTCAGTTACTGTTCTGTACACATTGCGTCAGATAGAGCATGTTATACACTTTGCGCCAGGTAGAACACGTTATACAAATTGTGCCAGGTGGAGCACATTACACACATTGCACCAGGTAGAGCACGTTACATGCATTGCGCCAGTTAGTGTTCTATAAACATTGCGTCAGGTAGAGCATGTTAAACACTTTGCACCAGGTAGAGCACGTTATACACATTGTGTCAGTTAGTGTTCTATACACATTGCGCCAGGTAGAGCACGTTACACACGTTTTCTATGGTAGCAGGGAGTCACAGCCACGCTACTTGCTACTTTGGGGGTGCCTGCAGCCGTTATTCATGGGGAGGGGAGGACGAGAGATCATACCCTTCATGGTCTCCATCTCTCCCAAGTTCCTCCCTCTGTTGTGGAGACCTGACTAACGGACAGCACCGGACAGCGCTGCGGGTCACAGTGTGTCCTGAGGGACCCAGCGGTTTTTTTTTGTGTCCCCAGCATCAATTTTGGGGTAAAATATGCGCTATAGCGCGTTTTTGTAATCACTGACCCTGTCACTTTATCTGCCACTGTGTTCCACCAGTCATACGAGGAATCATTTGCTCAATGTGGCTTATATCTCATGAGCAGTCTAGCATTGCTGCATAATAAATTCTTCTATTTCACGGTATATGCATGCGTTGCATTTCAGTAATATCTTTTCTGCAGTGGGGTACACCGGGTTCCACAGGGATAACACCGGGGTGTAGAGTAGGATCTTGATCCGAGGCACCAACAGGCTAAAAGCTTTGACTGTTCCTAAGATGCTCAGCGCTGCCGCCTCTATAAACCCCGCCTCCGTGCACAGGAGCTCAGTTTGTAAGTTGGTGCCTGCAGTGCAGGTCACGAACAGGCAGGAGCCCTGAAAAGAGCTTTTTAAAAGAAGATTGAAGACTTCAAGGGCTGCAGCAAAGGCACTCTTAGTGCTAGATGTCATTCTGACATCTCCTGCTGCAGCTCCATCACCTCCCCCTGGCGGCGCTGTATACTCCCGTGCCCTGGTTGCCGGGTACTTACAGCGGAGGGCTCCGGTTCTTCAGGTCAGGCACGCACACTCACCGCAGCTCTCCGGGATCGCGTGGCCGCATCTAGGGAGGAGGTAAGAGGGTCCCCCCAGGCGGGACCCGCTGTAAATCACGATCCGGCGCGGCCATTAGGAGGCGGGCCGTGCACGTGCGCTGGCGTGAACACTGTGTTGGTACAGGGACCCCACTAGACCACCAGGGCAGGGGCACAGGTTGGTTTTCTGTAAAACAGTTTTATTATGGCCCACAGTACCCGGTGGTGAAGTCCAGCAAGGGGATAAGGCTCTGACCTTTAGCCCCTCCCCCAGGGCGCCATTTAGAGTAAATGTTCCCACCCTGGAGCTGCATTTCTGTCTCCCCCACTCCCTGTCAGCGTTTGGTTGCCATTTACACATGCTGAACTGATTCTGGGACTGCACGGGCAAAGTCTCCTCTGTAAAGCCGCCTGCATTATCAGCGCTGTGCATTTTACAGGACACTTAACGAACACTGTCATAAGACATGTAGAATACTTAAGAAACAGTGCATTACTTCAGGGTTATGTAGTACAAGTACCTTGTGATATAGATATATCAATGCACAGTTAAGACTGGATGTATAAGTCTATGGGGTATATGCAATTGCGGTCGAATTCGCGGCAATTTTCGCCGTTTTTTAATTCGACTTAATTCGACAGGTGAATCCCGGAAGGTGGCTTCCGGAATTCACCATATTCAATGAAAAACGGATTCGCCAGAGTCGCGGGCGAAAATCGGCCGATTTGGCGGATTTTGCCGCGATTTTTAAAAACGGGGAAAAAACGGGAAAAACCCGAAAAAAAAAAATGGCGTGGGGTCCCCCCTCCAAAGCATAACCAGCCTCGGGCTCTTCGAGCTGGTCCTGGTTCTAAAAATGCAGGGGAAAAATTGGGCAGGGATCCCCCGTATTTTTAAAACCAGCACCGGGCTCTGCGCCTGGTGCTGGTGCCAAAAATACGGGGGACAAAAAGAGTAGGGGTCCCCCGTATTTTTAACACCAGCATCGGGCTCCACTAGCTGGACAGATAATGCCACAGCCGGGGGTCACTTTTATGCCGTGCCCTGCGGCCGTGGCATTAACTACCCAACTAGTCACCCCTGGCCGGGGTACCCTGGGGGAGTGGGGACCCCTACAATCAAGGGGTCCCCCCCCCCAGCCACCCAAGGGCCAGGGGTGAAGCCCGAGGCTGTCCCCCCCCCCCCCCCCCCCCCCCCCATCCAATGGGCTGCGGATGGGGGGGCTGATAGCCTTTTGTGATAATAAAAAGATATTGTTTTTTCCATTAGTACTACAAGTCCCAGCAAGCCTCCCCCGCAAGCTGGTACTTGGAGAACCACAAGTACCAGCATGCGGGAGAAAAACGGGCCCGCTGGTACCTGTAGTACTACTGGAAAAAAAATACCCAAATAAAAACAGGACACACACACCGTGAAAGTAAAACTTTATTTCATACGCCGACACACACATACTTACCTATGTTGACACGCCGACTGCCACGGTCTCCGACGATCCGAGGTACCTGTGAAAAAATTATACTCACCTTCCAGCGTCCAGAGGTACATCCAGGTCCAGAGATAATCCACGTACTTGGCAAAACAAAAAAACGAACAACGATCCATACCGGACTAGAAAGGGGTCCAATGCTTTCACATCAGACCCCTTTCTCCCGAATGCCGGGACATCACGTGACTCCTGGCACTGAAGTCCCTTCAGCCAATCAGGAAGCGCTACTTCCGTGGTGCTCATCTGATTGGCTGTGCGCTGTCTGTGATGCGACAGCGCATCGCAAAGCCGCTCCATTACTTTCAATGGTGGGAACTTAGCGGCTAGCGGGGGGGTCAGCCGCTGACCGGCGGGTGACCTCACCGCTAGCCGCTAAGTTCCCACCATTGAATATAATGGACTGGGCTGTGCGATGCGCTGTCTGCTCAGACGCACACAGCCAATCAGATGAGCGCAACGAAGTTGCGCTTCCTGATTGGCTATAGAGACCTTTCTGTGACAGCTGTCACTGACAGGTCTCTCTGCATTCGGGGATAGGGGTCCCATGTGTCAGCATGGGACCCCTTTCAGTCCGGCATGGAGCGGGTGTTCGGTTTGTTTTTTTCTCCAAGTACGTGGATTTATCTCTGGAGCCTGGTTGAGGAGTATATTGATCTTTTATTTTCAGGTACCCCTGGATTCTACATGGAGAAGAGGACCGATGTCGGCGTGTGAACATAGGTAAGTATGTGTGTGTCGACGTATGAAATAAAGTTTTACTTTCACGGTGTGTGTGTCCTGTTTTTATTTGGGTATTTTTTTTCCAGTAGTACTACAGGTACCAGCGGGCCCGTTTTTCTCCCGCATGCTGGTACTTGTGGTTCTCCAAGTACCAGCTTGCGGGGGAGGCTTGCTGGGACTTGTAGTACTGCTGGAAAAAACAATATTCTTTTCATGATCACAAAAGGCTATCGGCCCCCCCATCCGCAGCCCATTGGATGGGGGGGGGCAGCCTCGGGCTTCACCCCTGGCCCTTGGGTGGCTGGGGGGGGGGGGACCCCTTGATTGAAGGGGTCCCCACTCCCCCAGGGTACCCTGGCCAGGGGTGACTAGTTGGATATTTAATGCCACGGCCGCAGGGCACGGCATAAAAGTGACCCCCGGCTGTGGCATTATCTGTCCAGCTAGTGGAGCCCGATGCTGGTGTTAAAAATACGGGGGACCCCTACGCTTTTTGTCCCCCGTATTTTTGGCACCAGGCGCAGAGCCCGGTGCTGGTTTTAAAAATACGGGGGATCCCCTGTCGATTTTTTCCCCGCATTTTTAGAACCAGGACCAGCTCGAAGAGCCCGAGGCTGGTTATGCTTTGGAGGGGGGACCCCACGCCATTTTTTTTTTTAGGATTTTACCGTTCCAGCAATAAAAAAATAAATAAATAAAAAAAAATAATATTTAAAAAAATATATAAATAATATTTGTGCCTCCCAAAAAAAAAAAAAAAAAAAAAAGTACCTAATCCCTTCTAATATAAATAGATCTGCTATTCCCAAAAAAAAAAACACAAAAAAAAACATGTTTAAAATTTTTTTATTTGTTTTCACCCTCCAAAGTGTGGCGGATTGAAAATGACGAATTTGCTGTCTAAAAGCACTGCTGTCGAATTTCCAAACTTGAATTGAATATGCTTTGGTCGAATTGCAGCACTTATATCATTGCAGAAAAGTCGAATTTGCAAAAATTCGAATTTCAAAAAGTCGAATTTTGAAAGTCCGTTTTTTGGTCGGAAAGCACTGAATTGCATAGGCGAATTTTTTTTTTTGGTCGAAAATGACCCGAAATTCGACAATTTCGGGAATTCGACCGCAATTGCATATACCCCTATAGCTTTACGTAGTATTGCTAGTCCAGTGCAGTTTTATTGTTTGTCATAATTTCTGCATTGTACATGTGACTGTATGTGCATATAGCTGCTGTGTGATTTCTACTTCGTGTATCTCGCTCGGATTGCTATCCCTATATTCTGTACCCTGAGGGGGGCTAAGTGCGTCAGGATTATTATTTGATATAGGTATTTCACAGGATATACTTATTGTGTATTTTTCTCTGTGATTTTCAGTCACTGAATACCTCTTCAATCCTCTGTTTGTGCTATCACACTGTACAGGGGGTTCTTGGTCGGGTATTATACTGCTGATATTGTAGTGTTGCCTGTGGTTCACGCTCTCATATTATGTCAGCTTCAAGGGTCGACAGTTCTGTGGCTGATCCCGCATTACGCGGTGGTGACACATTAGAGGAAAACATAGCAGCGGAGGGTTCAGGTTCTGGGGGTTCCCTACTCCCCCCCCCCAGTAGGTCTGCAGCAACGGGGGTACATAACGACCCTCCTTGGGCTACTTTCTTTACTTTACTAAATACGCTGGTAACTAGACTTGCGCCTCCTATGGGACCTCACGTGCCGGTATAGCCACATATTGTCCCTGCGGTTAATCCGCCATGGGCAGATCTCCTGTCCACTCAGTTACAGCAATTGAATCACTCATTGAACAAACAGAAACCTAACCCTCGCCTGCCTAAGACCAAGGGATCCTCTAAGCGGGCCATTACTTCCTCACAATCCACCCATGTTTCAGACACTTTGTCGGATGAGGATGGTTGTATACTGACCCACCAGACACTGATCCAGATGCTTCTGATGGGGAATCTGTTTCATACGTGGATGTTCCTGACCTATTAGAGGCTATCAGGCTGATTCTTCAAATTGATGATGACCCAGAACCTGTTGTTACCTCTATGAAACCTGATAGATTCAAACGTCAGAAGGTTACTAAATTTAGTTTTACCTCATTCTGACCACTTAGTTGACATATATCAGGAATCCTGGAAAAATCCAGGAAAGAAATTCACACCTCACAAGAAGATGCTGGCTCGCTATCCCCTCGCTGCAGAGTTGAGAAAATTGGGAAACTCCACCGCCGGTGGATTCGCAAGTAGCTCTGCTGGTGGTGTCCTCTGCTCTGCCTGTTGCTACCGTCACCTCTCTGAAGGAACCAACTAATAAGCGTATGGAGGGTTGCTTAAAGGCTATTTATACCCTTGTGGGAGCTGTGCATCGGCCCACTATTGCGGCTACGTGGGCTCAGGAGGTGGAAGAAGAGCTGCCGTCCAAGTTTTCTGATAATGCTAGACCGTGTCTTTCGTATATTGTTACAGCCTCTCATTAGATTAAGGAGGCAGCTTCTGATGCCGGTGTTTTGGCGGCCAAGGCCTCTACTATGTCCATTCTGGCTCGCCGGATTCTCTGGCTACGGTCCTGGTCTGTGGATCTGGACTGGTGGGGGGGGGGGGGGCATGCAAACGTCATTTTAGTGGGCGGTGTGGCCCACAGACGTTGCTATAGGGGGCGTCTGTCATCTTTACATGCTGGGAGGGCAGGAAGCGGGCGGCTGTTCTAGCAGGGCGCCGCAGAAGGGGCAGGGTGGATTTTGCCTTTAAAAATCGGACAGGGCGCAGCACCCTGCTAAAACAGCCTAGCGTGAATACTAGTACTATTCACCGCTGTACCTAGTCCCGAAACCGAATGGTTCCTCCTGGCCCATTCTCCACCTCAAGTCCTTGAACAAATTTGTGAGGGTCTCCAAGTTTTGTATGGAAACTCTTCGCTCTATTGTTCTGGCTTTGGAGCCCGGGGACTATATGGTCTCCCTGGACATACAGGATGCTTACCTCCATTCCTATTGCCATGTTGCATCAGCAATACTTGCGGTTTGCTATTGGCAACCTCCATTATCAATTTCGGGCCTTACCTTTAGGATTGACCACGGCTCTGCTAGTTTTCACAAAGGTCATGGCAGTAATGACGACCCTACTCCCACCGTCGGGGGTCCTACCATATCTGGACGACTTGCTGATCCTGGCAATTCTCCATCTGGATCCGACGGTCCAGTTTCTGCAAACCCACGGGTGGCTCGGCTAGAAGAAATCTTCCCTGGTCCCTGCTCAGAGCATGGTGCACCTGGGGGTATTGTTGGACACTCACAACCAGCGGCTATTCTTGTCTCAGGAGAAGGTCCTGAACCTTCAGGACGGAATTCGGTGCTTCCTCTCTCACCCGCGAGTGTTAATACACTCGGCGATGCAAATACTAGGCCTCATGGTGTCTGCATTCAACATGGTAGAGTGCTCCATTTCATTCCCGCCCTCTGTAGAAGCTGATTCTTGCCAAGTGGGATGACCTACCTCACCAGATTAGGTCTCGCATGATCTCCTTGTCTCCAGAGGTTCCTCTGTCACTGAGCTGGTGGCTACAGGACCATCGTTTGAGCAGGGGTCGTCCCTTTTGGATCTCCAACTGGGTCCTTCTGACGACTGATACCAGTCTGCGGGGTTGGGGAGTGGTGTTGGAGCAACTCTCTACAGGGTCGGTGGACCAGGGAGGAGTCTCTCCTCCCGATTTAACATTCTGGAATTGCGGGCGGTGTTCAATGGTCTAAACCTGGCCCAGTATCTCATACAGAACAGGCCTGTTCAAGTACAGTCAGACAATGCCGCCACGGTGGCGTACATAAATCATCAAGGCGGCACTCGAAGCCGCATGGCTATGATGGAAGTGTCCAGGATTCTTCAGTGGGCGGAACGCCATCTGCCGGCCGTATCGGCAGTGTTCATTCCGGGGGTCCTCAACTGGGAAGCGGACTTCCTCAGTCGTCAGGACGAACACGCCGGAGAGTGGAGCCTCCATCCAGAAGTATTTCAACTCCTAGTGGATAAGGGTGCCTACTAGATGTAGACCTGGTGGCGTCTCGACACAATCGCAAGGTTCCGGTCTTCGGAGCAATTACAAGGGATCCTCAAGCAGCGTTCGAGGAAGCACTGGCAATTCCATTGAACTTCCGGCTGCCGTACATGTTGCCTCCGGTGTCACTCCTGCCCAGGGTAATAAGGAAGTTCAAGCAAGAAGGAGGAATCCTACTTCTGATCGCTCCAGCGTGGCCCAGACGGCATTGGTTCTCAGACCTACAGGGTCTCTTGATTGAGCGTCCTCTTCTACTTCCGCAACGCCCAGACCTCCTCGTTCAGGGCACTTATGTATAACAGGATTTGGCCCGGCTGGCTTTGACGGCGTGGCTCTAGAAGCTTCAGTTCTAAGGGCCAAAGGATTTTCTGAGGCGGTCATTCAAACCATGTTGAAGGCCCGTAAGCCGGGTTTGGCTCGGATTTATTATAGGTTCTGGAATTCTTATTTTGATTGGTGCGCATCTAACATTCATGACGCTTACAAGTTCAGTATGGCCAAACTGTTGGCCTTCCTGCAATGTGGCCTGGACTTAGGCCTTCGTCTGGCCTCCTTCAAGGTTCATATTTCTGCCTTGTCTGTATGGTTTCTGAGAAAAATTGCGACTCTGCCTGAAGTTCATACATTCACTCAGGGTGTGTTACAGATTCAACCTCCCTATGTCTCGCCTGTGGCTCCTTGGGATTTGTCGATAGTTCTGGAGGCCTTGCAAGGGTCTCCGTTTGAACCTCTTGAATCTGTGGACCTTAAGTGGCTTACTCTTAAGGTCTTGTTTCTGCTGGCTATTGCCTCTGCTAGACGGGTTTCAGACTTGGGTGCCTTATCCTGTCGGTCACCCTTTCTGATTTTTCACCATGACCGGGCGGTTTTTAGGACACACCCTGGTTATCTACCTAAGGTGGTGTCTTCTTTCCACCTTAACCAAGAGATTGTGTTTCCAGCCTTTAATCTCTCCTGAATTATCCTCCAAAGAGCGATCTTTGGATGTGGTACGGGCTCTCCGTATCTATGTGAAGAGAACAGCCTCCGTAATGAAGTCTGATTTTTTTTTTTTTTTTTTTTTTTTTTGTACACTTTGGTTTTCAGAAACGTGGTTGGCCTGCAAATAAGCAGACCCTGGCCGGATGGATTAGAATGGTGATTGCACATGCTTATGTACAGGCTGGTCTTCCAGCTCCTGCTACCATCAAAGCTCATTCTACTGACGGTTGGACCTTCTTGGGCGGCACGCCGTGGTACGACCCTTGAACGATTGTGCAAGGCGGCTACGTGATCCTCAGTGAACACGTTCATAAGGTTCTATGCCTTCGAAACATCCGCCTCCAAGGATGCTTCCTTTGGATGCCGGGTTCTTGTGCCCGCTACAGTTCGTCCCCTCCCATGAGGAACTGCTTTAGGACATCCCCGATGTATTCCCTGTGGAACCCAGTGTACCCCGCTGCAGAAAAGGAGATTTGTTAAGAACTTACCGTTGTTAAATCTTTCTGCGAGGTACACTTGGTTCCACAGGGCGCCCACCCTGACGCACTTAGCTTCTTTGGGTTTGTATGGCAATAGCCGCCGATACCTTCTGTCATGAGAATGTGGTGTACGTGGCTACTAACTGTTTCTTTTACCTGCTACTGCGTTGGACTGGTTAACAAAACAGAGCTCCTGTGCACAGAGGCGGGGTTATAGAGGCGCTGAGCATCTTGGGAACATTCAAAGCTTTTAGCCTGTTGGTGCCTCTGATCAAGATCATACTCTACACCCCGATGTTATCCCTGTGGAACCCAGTTTACCTCACAGAAAGAGATTTAGCAACTGTAAGTTCTTACCATAAATCCTTTTTTTACATAAATGTGTTAATGTTCTTTCTGTCAAATTTAGCAAAAAGTATAACTGCTGTTCCATGAGAAACAGGATGTGAGTTGTTACAAACAGTGTGATAGTAATAACTTCTTTAAAATACATTGGGGTCTATTTAATGTCTGAATTGATTTTGTCTCGGGGGAGGGGGGGGGGGCTATAATACACCTTTACTAACAGAAGGTTTTGGGGTTTTTTTTCCCCCACTTACGTCCTAGAGGATGCTGGGGTCCATATTGGTACCATTGGTACTTTAAGAGTTTAATAGTGTGGGCTGGCTCCTCCCTCTATGCCCCTCCTACCAGACTGTTTAGAAAATGTGACCGGAGGAGCCGGTCACAGCTAGGGGAGCTCTACAGAGTTCTCTTGGTGAAGAGTATTTTTCTTCCTTTTCAGGTTTTTTTTATTTTACAGGGAGTCTGTTGGCGACGGCCTCCCTGCAGCGTGGGACTGGGGGGGGGGGGGGCGGGGCGGGGCGGAAGCAGTGTCCACTCTGCGGGGTCTTGAGCCACTGCTCCCGCTGACTGGACGCTGGCTTCAGAGGGGTCTGATTGTGCCCCGCCGCAGGGGAATGCCAGCCGCCACCCCCTCAGGAGCTGAAGGGTGGCGAGTGAGTCACTCCCCCCCCCCCCCCCCCCCCTTGCAAGCGGGGGGACGGTGTGAAGAGGGTGGCTACAAGTTCAGGAGCGCGGTCTTGCCCGCGCTACTGGAAGGCTCAGCGGTACCTTGGTGCGACGCTAAGAGGGAGCGCCTTGGGCCAGCTCCGGACCCTACACTGGTCGTTTCAGGTATGTCGGGGTCTGAGGATCCAGGTCAGCACAATCCTCCGGGCCAGTATAATCCTCATGTGAGCGAGAAGACGGCACCATTGAAGGGGGTGGAGCTTCTCCTCAGAGCGGACCCAGCAGCATTCAGTACCATTTTTCCTGCCTGCAATCACTGTTCACTGGATCCAGGTCCCTCCAGAGCTTTCTCCAGCAGTCTGTACGGTACCAGGGGGCTGTAGAAGGGAGGGGAGGCTGCTTAAAGGCTGTGTCACCTATTAAGGGACACAGTCAGCGCTGGGAAGGGACTCCTGTTAACTGAAATGTGCTGTGTGTGGGTTGGCTCCAATCTCTCTTTCTGCCATTCTTGGGGGGGGGGGGGGGGGGGGCTCTGCTTACCCAATACCTTGGGGTGTTTGGGGGTGTGAGACAACATGTCTAGGGACATTTTCATATGCTGCAGAGGATTTGTCTTCCCAGGAAGATTCCATTCCATGTAATCAGGATTGCACTGTTTTAGCGCAGACCCCAGCTAGAGAGCCAGAATGGTTGGTCTCTCTGAGGGGGTACTATTTCTCAGATTTCTGCTAGGACTGAGCATGCCACTCAGGTCCTCTATGGTGGTATGGTCTGATTCTGCCTCCTCTGGGTCCCCTGCGGTACATTCTCCTAAACGTGTGCTTGCAATTATGCAGGATGATACGGACACCAACTCTGACGCTGCAGATGGTGATGGGGATGTGTTGAGGGGGACGGCATCACTTGCCAAGGGGGTGCAGTTGATGATTGAGGCTGTTAGGGATGTTTTACACATTTCGGACACAGCTCCGGAACAGGTGGAGGAGGCTTTCTTTACGGATAATAAGAACCCCTCCCCCCCCCTTTTTGAAAAGGCATGGGAAACTCCGGAAAAGAAATTCCAGATTCCCTAGAGGGTCTTGGTGGCTTTTCCCTTCCCAGAGGAAGAGATGGGAGTTCCTGCCGATAGTCGACACCTCTGTATCCAGGCTGTCCAAGCAGGTGGTGTTACCGGTCCCTGGATCTACCGCGTTAAAGGACCTGGCAGATCGCAAGGTGGATGCTACACTGAAATCCATTTACACGGCTTCAGGGGCTATATTGCGGCCTACTATAGCCTGTGCTTGGATTGCTAAAGCTATTGCCAGGTTGTCAATCACTCTGCAGGAGGAATTGACTACGCTGGACAAAGGTGACGTTGATTTATTTTTACGTAATATTCAGGATTCTGCAGGGTTCCTGGTGGATTCCATGAAGGACCTGGGTTCCATGGCTGCGGAGATCTCCTCCATGTCAGTCTCGGCTCGCAGAGGTCTCTGGCTGCGCAACTGGTCGGCGGACTCTGAATCCAGGTAGTGTATGGAGGGCCTTCCATACAAGGGTCATGCTCTCTTTGGGGAGGCGCAGGATGCGTGTATTGCCACGGCTACCGCGGGTAAGTCTCCTTTTCTCCCCTCAGCTGCACCGGCTACGGAGAAGCCTTTTTCATCTACCCCGACAGTCCTTTTGGCCCGTGAGGCCTAGAAAGAATAAGCTTTCGAACACCTTCTTCAGAGGTGGTCGTGTCAAAGGAAAGAAACCTGCTCCCACAGGTTCCCAGGCCCAGAAGCCCGCTTCTGATACCCCTAAGTCCTCCGCATGACGGACAGCTAGGCCTGGAGGAAGGTCAGGTGGGGGCGAGACTCCGGCAGTTCAGCCACGTCTGGGTGTCGTCTGGTCTGGACCCCAGGGTTCTGGATATAGTGTCCAGAGGGTACGGACTGGAGTTTCAAGATCCCCCGCCTCACCGTTTCTTCAAGTCAGGCTTTCCAGCCCTGCTGGCAGACGGGACAATTCTTCTGGAGGCCATCAGAAAATTGGTGATGTCAGAGGTCATTGTTCCGGTCCCACTTCAGCAGAGGAACGAGGGTTATTATTCGAACCTTTTCATGGTACGGAAACCGGATGGTTCGGTACGGCCTATTCTAAACTTAAAATCTTTGAATTCTTTTCTCAGGGAGTTCAAATTCAAGATGGAATCTCTGAGAGCTGTCCTCTCAGGTCTGTCGGAGGGGGGAGTTCCTGGTGTCCCTGGACATCAAGGATGCTTACCTCCACATTCCCACTTGGGCGCCGCATCAAGCATATCTCTGGTTTGCGCTGATGGACGATCACTATCCGTTTCAGGCGCTACCGTTTGGCCTCTCCACTGCACCGAGGATTTTCACCAAGGTGATGGCGGAGATGATGGTTCTTCTCCGCAAACAGGGGGTGAACATAATTCCATATCTGGACGATCCCCTGATCAAGGCGTCATCCAGGGAGAGGTTGTTGCTTTCCATCACACTCACGATGTGGCTCCTCAGGAGGCATGGTTGGATCCTAAAACTTTCCGAAGTCTCATCTGGAGCGGACAAGGCGGCTGTCTTTCCTGGGAATGATCCTCGACACAGAAGTGCAGAGGGTATTTCTCCCGGTGGAGAAAGCGTTGGTGATTCAAGCAATGGTCCGGGAGGTCCTAAAGCCTGCCTGGGTATCTGTTCATCAATGCATACGCCTTCTGGTGAAGATGGTTTCTGCCTACGAGGCTCTGCAGTATGGCAGGTTTCATGCTCGACCCTTTCAGCTGGACCTATTGGACCAGTGGTCGGGCTCTCACCTACACATGCACAAGAGGATACGCCCGTCTCCGAAAGCCAGGATTTCACTCTTCTGGTGGCTACAACTTCCACGCCTTCTGGAAGGGAGAAGGTTCGGAATTCAAGACTGGATACTTTTGACCACGGATGCAAGTCTAAGAGGTTGGGGAGCGGTCACTCTGGGGAAAACCTTTCAGGGACGATGGTCGGATCAAGTCGCTTCTCCCAATAAACATCCTGGAACTCGGGGCAGTTTACAACGCCCTTCTGCAAGCAGCACACCTTCTACAGGATGGGGCTGTTCAGGTGCAGTTGGACAATGTGACCACAGTGGCCTACATAAACCGACAAGGCGGAACGAAGAGCAGAACTGCCATGGCAGAGGTGTCAAAATCCTCATCTGGTCAGAAAGGCACGCGGTGGCAATGTCGGCAATCTTCATTCCGGGGGTAGACAACTGGGAAGCAGACTTCCTCAGCAGACTCTATCTCCATCCAGGGGAGTGGGGCCTCCATCCGGAGGTGTTTGAGGAGGTAACTGGTTGGTGGGGGGTTCCTCACATAGACATGATTGATCTCCCGCCTCAACAAGAAACTACGGAGGTACTGTTCCAGGTCAAGAGACCCACAGGCAGTGACGGTGGAAGCACTGGTAACACTGTGGGTGTTCAAGGCAGTGTATGTGTTCCCTCCACTTCCTCTGATACCAAAGGTTCTTCAGCTCGTGAGAAGAACAAAGGTTCTGGCAATCCTCATTGTTCCGGACTGGCCAAGGTGGGCTTGGTACGTGGATCTGCTGGAAGATCCACGGCCTTTACCTCTTTGGGAGGATCTGCTTCTGCAGGGGCCGTTTGCTTATCAAGACTTACCGCGGCTTCGTTTGACGGCATGGCGGTTGAACGCCAGATCTTAACTCGGAAGGGTATACCGAGTGATGTTATTCCTACCCTGATACAGGCCAGGAAGGGGGTAACGTCTAAGCATTACCATCGCATTTGGAAGAAATATGTTTCTTGGTGTGAGGCCAAGAAGTTTCTGGTGGTGGAGTTTCAACTTGGCTGTTCTCTCCTTTTTCCTACAGGCAGGGGTGGATATGGGTTTGATACTGGGCTCCATCAAGGTCCAGATCTCTGCTTTGTCAGTCTTCTTCCAAAAACAATTGGCTGTTCTTCCTGAGGTTCTTACCTTTTTGAAATGGGTTTTGCACATCCAGCCTCCCTTTGTGGCGCCTACGGCTCCATGGGATCTTGATGTGGTATTGCAGTTCTTGCAATCTGCTTGGTTTGAGCCTCTACAGGAGGCTGATCTCAAGTTTCTCACGTGGAAGGCGGTCACCTTGTTGGCCTTGGCTTCTGCACGATGCGTGTCGGAATTGGGGCTTTAGCTTGTAAAAGCACCTATCTTATCTTCCATGAAGACAGGGCGGAACTTAGGACTCGTCCACAGTTCCTACCTAAGGTTGTCCGCTTTCCACATCAACTAACCTATTGTGGTGCCAGTGGCTACTGTCTCCTCATTTGTTTCAAAGGCCTTGGATGTAAAGAGGACTTTGAAGATTTACGTGAAGAGGACGGCTCGTCATAGGTAAAGTGACTCTCTATTTGTCCTCTATGATCCAAAGAAAATTGGATGTCCTGCTTCTAAGCAGTCTATTTCACGCTGGATCAGGTTCACGATCCAGCATGCTGATTACAGAATTCAGACACTGCAATCCAGATGTGGAAAGGCCCACTTCTTGTAAATTGGGCTCTTCCTGGGCGGCTGCCCGGGGTGTCTCGGCGGTGCAACTCTGCCGAGCAGCTATTTGGTCTGGGTCGAACACGTTTGCCAAGTTTTACAAGTTCGATACTTTGGCCTCTGATGACCTCAAGTTTGGTCAAGCAGTGTTGCAGGAGCCTCCACGCTCTCCCTCCAGTTCTGGGAGCTTTGGTACATCCCCATGGTACTAATATGGACCCCAGCATCCTCTAGGACGTAACGGAAAATAGGATTTTGGTTACCTACCGGTAAATCCTTTTCTCGTAGTCCGTAGAGGATACTGGGCGGCGCCCAGCGCTTAGTTTTCCTGCATTGATTTTATAGTTCAGTACTGCCTGGTTTCTAGGTAAGTTCTGCGTTATTTACTGTTTCAGCTGTTGCGGAGTTGTTCCGGCATGTTAGCTGGATTTGACTGTTGTGTGAGCTGGTATGAATCTCGCCACTATCTGTGTAATTCCTTCTCTCGAAGTATGTCGTCTCCTCAGGCACAGTTTCTAGACTGAGTCTGGTAGGAGGGGCATAGAGGGAGGAGCCAGCCCACACTATTAAACTCTTAAAGTGCCAATGGCTCCTGGTGGACCCGTCTATACCCAATGGTACTAATATGGACCCCAGCATCCTCTACGGATTACGAGAAAAGGATTTACCGGTAGGTAACCAAAATCCTATTTTTGCCTGGTTAAGTCTAATTGTAACGATGCAAAGGTATTAATAGTATACTGTGGTCTAGAGGAATCACCTATGGTACTGTGCCTCTCGCATAATATAGGCATTATTTAAATTAGCAGAGTGTGAAGTAAGCTGTACACCTGTAATGCCCAGCAAATGTAAATATAGGTTAGAGTAGTCCTGCTTTATTGGCTGAAAATACACAAACATGGAATTGTTTAGTTTTTCATTTTGCTGTTAATTGTGTATTGATTGTCCTCAGGGGGCACTGTGGTACCGGGCTGGGCTCAGACATTCTCCTCCTACCCAGGCACCATCTTCTCTGGTGATGACTTCTACCAGCTGAGCAGTGGTTTAGTGAGTATTCGTGGCCATACCAACAATGTCATTGTCACACTGCAGCCTGTGTACTAACTTGTTTAGCATTGAACCCATATGGACCTTAACGGAATACAATTTTATTACCTGCATATCATATGTCATAGATCAATGGGTTTTTTCTCTCCTGCAGGGTCCACAGGTTATCTGCAGGATAACATTGGGATTTGAAGTAGCGACACAGGATTGGCACCAAACGATCAAAGCTTTCAGCCTCCCCAGAATGCAGCGGTCCCGTCCCTATATCCCCGCCTCCTGGCTCAGGCAATTCAGTTTTGTTTGGTGCCGCAGGAGCCGGATCATGATCAATTTGCTAATGGTTTTTAGCAGCCATAAGCTTTTTATTTTATTTTATAGTCTTACTATATTTTATGAGCGGTCTTTCCTTCTAAAAAGCGTCTTATACCTACCTTAGAGTCGCTCCAACAACTCCCCGCCGGGTTACGACAACTCTTACCCACGTGTAGAGTGCTGTTTCGGCGGGTGTCTGTGTATGATGTACTAGCAAGTCCAGCAAACGTTACCATGCTGTGGCCGGAGCACAGGGAGAAGGTAAGGCATCGGTTCCGCTTAGTAGGGTAAACGCGAGACGCATCTGCACTGTTTCGGGATGGACACCACCAAACAGCCGCTGATGCTGCTGCCAACAGCGCTAGGCCTCGGGGATCATGGGCTCCTGGGGTAGTATGAGGCCGCGATCCCTAGGGTTGATGTGCAGTTTCCTCCGAGTGAGCTCCTGCTTCCGTCTGAGACGCTGTGTATCTAAAAAGACCCAGTTGCAACATAGGCAGCTGTATGACTGATGCGATTGTGTACCCTAATAACGTCTGGATCCACTCTGCGTTCACTAACGTATATTGCTCAATCCTTGAAGCAGGGTGAAGTCTCCCTGTATACCACTCTCCTGAGCTTTGTGATACAGCACTAAGTTTATCTACCTTTTGGTACGAATAGTTGGAGAAGTGCCTGATGCATATGACTCTATAAACTATTGCTGCTGTTTTCTTTTGCTGAGCGACTGAATACGTTTCAACTCCTATATAAGGTAATGCCGTAATATGTTTCTCCTACATACTTGAAATGTACAGCATCTGTAGTTGATCATGTGCTCCTATTGTTTATTATACTAATGTATTACCTGTGACTGATTGCTGACTGTACTATTTTCTGTCCGTTTCTGTGTATTCTGATCCTAAATGCTGGTGCAAAGCAGGAGGGATCGGATTGTATGTCAATTTAACAAATTTTAAAGTGATTGCAGTCACAATTTGTGTAGTTAACACTGTTAAGGTGTGTGATATTATTTTATCATGTCTAAGAGGCAAGGGTGAGGAGGATACACTCCACAGCAGCACCAACACTTATTTCATGTCATGTTTGTCTTGCAAAGCTGGGTTTACCTCTCCTGATCTGGTTCAAAATGGATTATGTGCAAATAGTTTTAGCTTTCAGCAAAGCCTCTTGAATATTCAGAGGCAGGCAGATTCCGGTTGAACCCCCACGGGCTACTTTTGCACAGACATCATCCAATATAGCTGAGGATAATGCCAGCTCCTATACCAGGGATAGGTTACTCTATTAACCATTACATGCAACATTCCACCTGGGGGTTATCGCATCCAGTACAGGAATCTGCAGCCTCTCAACAGAAACAGGGTGAAAGGCTGGTGGTAAGTAAATCACATAGACATGAAACATCTTCACAGTTTACACATGTTTCAGATGAGGACTCTTTGGAGGATGAGGACTCATCGCACTCCGGGTCTGCATAGAGAGACGTGGAGGAAGGCCTCAGCTTGGTGGACATTCCTGAGCTAATTCGTGCTATGAAAGCCATTCTATCCTTAGAAGAGGCAGCAGAGCCTTTGTTAAAATCGAAGTGCACCTGTGTTTAAACATCCCAAAATAGTTAGGACGGAGTCTCCCGAGTCAGAACAGCTGACGGAAATTATGCAAGAGGCTTGGGTTATACCCAGTAAGAAGTATGGATTTCCCATTATCCTATTCCGGCTGGGGACTCTTTAAAAAGGGAGGAGGCTCACCAAAGTAGATACGCATGTCAACCGATTCGTGCGAAAATCTACATTACCTCTGCCTACGACATCATTAAATGATGTCACGGATAGGAAAATAGATGGTTTTCTTAAAACCATTTTTTCCTTGTCTGGGGCAATTATAAGACCAGCCATGGCTTCAGCCTAGATGGCAAAAGCCGTGGCAGCCTGGGCTGATGCATTGGAGGATGACCTTTTCAATGGCATCTAGAGAGCAAAAATCCCATATTGCAGATATCTAATAGGCAGCTATTTTTATGGAAGAAGCAGCCTTGGATATGGGTACAATTGCCTCTCAGCATCTGCCTCAGCCGTAGCGGTTTGGCTACGTACATGGAAAGCTGACTCGGAATCCAAGAAGGTTCTGGAGTCTTTGCCTTTTTTTGCTGGAGATATTCTTTTTGGTAAAGAATTAAACAGTGTTTTGGATCCAGAAGCATACTCCAAGTAAGTGAAGTTTCCTTCCACACAAAAATCCAATCCTAGATTTCCAGCTACCTCGGAGCGGGTCCAGAGGCATTTTGGTGCCTTCCTCTGCTTACTGCAGCAGCAAACCGCAAACAGCTCTTCCTGACTCCCAAGACACGTTGGAAAACTGGTACACGGTGTAGCAACGGGTGCGAGCCGCTTTTATACACAATCCGTTTCCTCTACAGGACAGAAATTACTAGTGTTTCACTGATTTAGTTAGCTGACAGCCTCACTGGGGGTGTGCTGGTGTCTCCTCTCGCATACAGAAAGGGCAGGCTTGATCAGTATTACTGTGTGTGTCATTGTGATTACTGTAAACATGGGTAAACACACACTCTGTAGTGTATGCCACACCAGATTCTCTCCCTTATCTACTGATTCTGTTTCATGTGAACAATGCAGCCAATCTTCACAGATCATTGAAGGGGCTGGGGGAGAGGGTCCAGAGCCCCCCTGGCTAGGGTCTCTTTAAAACTATGATGTCTGATATGTCATCACCACTCACTGCTAATGTTCAGAAAACTCGGCTACTACAACAGGCTGTTGCAGACTTAGCTGCTAGGGCAGATGTTACTCAGCCCTCCATCACTCATGCAGGTCCACAGAAATGTGGTTTAGCTGCCCTACTCTCTGATTCAGATGAGGATATACAGGAGGATGGGGAGGACTTGGATCCCATTAGTGGAGATTCCGATTCTGCTCAGGGAATTGAACCCCTCATTCTGGCTATATGGGACGTGTTAAAGCTCCCTCTAGAGGACGCCGCGTCACAGCAGTTTTTTTCTTTAAACAAAACAAGCCTAATGTCACTTTTCCGGTTTCTGTCGCGTTAGGTGACCTATTCAAGTTGGCCTGGGAAAATCCAGACAAAATTCCAAGTGTTAAAGAGGTTTTTGCGCACTTTCCCATTTGCTCCTAAAGATAGGAAATTCTGGGAAGATCTCCCGGGGATTGACGTATCAGTCTCTCGACTGTCCAAAAAGGCGGTGCTGCCTTCCCCGGGCTCCTTTACCATGAAGGATCCTGGGGACAGAGACTACACTCAAATCTATTTACATGGCAGCAGGTGTATTGCAAAGGCTGGTCATAGCAGGTTGCTGGATGACCCATGCCATTCATACGTGGGTTACCAGGAGGGCCTCTCCGGGGCTATGCCTCTGGTCACTATGACAACTCTCCTCAAGCACATTCAGGACACTACACACGTCCTGTGTGACTCGCTCAAGGAGATGGGGAATATTAGTGCTAGTACTTCCGCCATGGCAGTGTTGGTGCACAGGGCTTTGTGGTTGCGTCAGTGGATAGCGGACGCAGAATTAAAGCACAGTGTGGAATTCCTTCCCTTTTCTTGGGAATGGCTCTTTGGGGTTGAGTTGGATACGTGGATTTCCAAAGTCACTGCTGGGAAATCCACGTTTCTCTCCTCTGGGGCCCCACCGGCTAGGCGTTCCTACCCGGGGCAGTCTGTTCAGTCCTTTCGGTCTAACAGATTTTGATCTAGGGCCAGAGGTGCCTCCAATGAGAGTAGAGGCACCAGAGGCAAGTAAAAAAAAAAACCTGCAACCACCAGTTCTCAGGAACAGAGTACCAGTTCTGCTTCCACTAAGTCCTCAGCATGGCGGTGCCCACCCACCCCGAGGAGATCTCAAGGTGGGAGCTCGACTGCGTCACTTCAGCCGCATTTGGGAAAGCTTCTGCCAGGATATCTGGGTAAGGGACCTCCATTTCTCAGGGCTACAAGCTGGAGTTCGACGGTTTTTCAAATCCAAGCTTGCCAGCTTTGGAGGATGCGCAAGCTGTGTTGCAACAGACCATCCAAAAGTTGGTCCGGTCCCATGTCATTGTTCCAGTACTGATACCACAGCGAGGCAGGGGTTATTACTCCGTGTCTGTGGTACCAAAGCCAGATGGCTCGGTACGGCCCATTTTTAATCTGAACCCTTGCCTAAAGGTTTTCAAGTTCAAAATGGAATCTGTGAGGGCAGTGATTGTGGGCCTGGAAGAACAGGAATTCCTGGTTTCCTTGGATATCAAGGACACCTACCTTCATATTCCAATTTGGCCAACTCATCAGGCTTATCCGAGGTTTGCTCTATTGGACTACCCTTTGGCCTGTCCACGGCTCCAAGGATATTCACAAAGGTGATGGCGGAGATGATGTCAATGTTGTCCCTTACCTGGACGATCATCTGATAAAAGCAAGATCCAGGGAGCTTTTATTGCTCCATATCGACCTCACTATCCAACTTCTATCACACCGTGAGTGGTTTCTCAATCTTCAGAAGTCTCACCTGGAGCCAACTCAACGGCTCCTGTTTCTGGGGATGTCACTGGATACGGTGGCCCAGAAGATGTTCCTCCCGGAGGACAAAGCGAGAACACTTCAGGAGATGGTCCGCATGGTGCTCCGACCTGCTCAAGTATCCATCCATCTTTGCATCAGATTGTTGGGGAAGATGGTCACCTCATACGAGGCGATCCAATATGGAAGGTTCCATGCCAGAACATTTCAGTTGGATCTCCTGAGCAAGTGCTCCGGTTCACATCTACAGATGAACCGGATGATTCTGCTGTCACCTCAGGCCAGGATTTCCCTCCTATGGTGGCTGCGGTCCTCCATCCTACTGGAAGGCCAGGGTTTTGGGATTCGGGATTGGACCCTTCTCACGGCAGATGCGAGTATGGGGTGTGGTCACCCTAGGGGCACAGTTCCTGGGCAGGTGGTCAGCCCACGAAGCCCTCCTTCCGATCAACATTCTTGAACTTCGGGTGATCTACAATGCTCTGCTTCAGGCCTCTCCTCTGCTCACGGATCATGCAATCCAAGTTCAGTCTGAGTCTGACAACACCACAGCAGTGGCGTACATCAATCGGCAAGGAGGCACAAAAAGCAGAGCCTGCATGTGAGAGGTGTCAAAGATACTCCTCTGGGTGGAAAGACATGCAAGAGCAATATCTGCAATATTTATTCCGGGTGTGGACAACTGGGAAGCGGACTTCCTGAGTCATCACAATCTCCACCCAGGAGAGTGAGGACTCCACCATCAGGTGTTCCAGCAGATCATCCACCGGTGGGGCTTCTCACAGATAGACATGATAGCTTCTCGACTCAATAAGAAGCTTCACTGGTATTGCTCACGAACCAGGGACCATCAGGCGAGGGCAGTGGACGCACTGATGTCACCTTGGCCTTACTGGCTGGTCTACCTGTCTCCTCCGATTTACGTTGCTCCCCAAGGGTGCTCAAGCGAGTCAGATGGAGTCCAGGCAATTCTGATTGGCCTCAGAGGGCGTGATACACAGATCTTCTGGACATGTCTGTCGAAGACCCTTGGCCTCTACCACCAAGAAGCGATCTTCAACAAGGACAGTTTGTCTACCCGGAATTACGGCGACTTTGTTTGACTGCATGGAGGTTGAGCGGAACATTCTAGCTCACAAGGGCCATTCCAAAACGGTCATTGTTACCATGGTTCAGACCAGGAAACCTGTGACGTCAAATATTATCATCCTATCTGGAGAAGTTATGTTTCTTGGTGTGAGGTACACACGTATCCACCTGCAGTTTCACTTGGGACGTTTCTTGCGTTTCCTGCAGGCTGGTGTGGATAAGGGTTTACAAAAGATATAAACCTGGCTCTATTATCCTCAAAGTTGTCGGCAGCTAGTCCCGGGGATTAACTTCCAATTGCACCAAATTTGAAAACCGAAAAAAGGAATATGAGACGGCGCTTCTTACTTTGATAAACCTTTATAAAATAAAACACAATAAATTACAATAACACATATAAATACCGGCCAGTATTTAAAAAATATATTCTATTCCACAACATATAAAAAACAGTATCACTTAGCCACTTTGGGAACTGCCAATTCTGGCACTCTAAGGGTTTGTACACACGGTGAGATTTTCTTTCGATTTTGACTATATAGTCAAAATCGCAAGAAAAGTTGGCACAGATCGCAAGGTGAAAGTCACCTTGCGATCCCGATACGCGGTCCCGCCAGGTCGGCATCGCAAGAAAAGATAGACTGTGCAGGCAAGTCAATCCTTGCTAGATCGGTGTACTATCTAGTTCATCTCACATGTCAAAGACATCTCACATAAGCCAAAATCGTAAGCACACATAGTCCATATCTCAAGAAAAGTTAGTCAAAATCGGTGCTGCTGGGCAGCGGGGAGTTCAAGGGAAATCGCAAGTGAAAATCGGGCACAGCAAGGATCTCACCGTGTGTACACACCCTAAGTGATACTGTTTTTTATATGTTGTGGAATATAATATATTTTTAAAATACTGGCCGGTATTTATATGTGTTGTAATTTATTGTGTTTATTTTATAAAGGTTTATCAAAGTAAGAAGCGCTGTCTCATATATTCCTTTTTTCTTGTGTGGATAAGGGGTTGCATCTGGGTTTCATTAAGGTCCAGATTTCAGAACTCCATTTCCTTCCAGAAGATATTGGCAGTGTTGCCAGAAGTTCAGACCTTCTTGCAATGGGTACTCCACATACAACCTCCTTTTGTACCGCCTACGGCACCCTGGGATTTGAATGTGGTGTTGGAATTTCTACAGTCCTCCTGGTTTGAACCTCTAATGATGGTAGAAGACAAGTACCTCACGTGGAAGACTGTGATGTTACTGGCCCTGGCTTCTGTTAGACGTGTCTCAGAATTGGGGGGCCTTATCGTGTAAAAGTCCATACTTGGTCTTTTTCGAGGACAGAGCAGAGCTCAGGACTAGGCAACAGTTTCTGCCGAAGGTTGTCTCTGCGTTCCACATGAATCAACCTATTGTGGTTCCGTCCAGTTCTGACACTTCTGCTCCTCCGGAGGCATTGGATGCTGTGCGAGCCTTGAAGATCTATGTCAAGCGTACAGCTTGGATCAGAAAGAGAGATTCCTTGTTCGTGCTCTGTGATGCACAGAAAAAGGGTTGTCCAGCTTCGAAGCAGTCCATTGCTCGTTGGCTTAGGCTTACTATCCAACAGGCCTTTGTCGGCAGCCTTACCTGTTCATAAGTCTCTGAAGGCCCACTCTACAAGATCAATGGGCTCTTCCTGGGTGGCTGCCATTGAATTATCGGCCTTGCAACTATGCCGAGCTGCTGCCTGGTCGGGGAAGAACACGGGCAGGCGGTTCTGCAGCAGTCTCTACATGTTTCCGCCAATTCTGTAAGCTTTGGGACCTCCCCGTCGTACTAAGTCTCCCCAATATCCCTTATGGATGCTAGAGAAAATAGGATTTTAATTAGCTTCCAGTAAATCATTTTCTCGTAGTCCATAAGGGATGTTGGGCGTCCGCCTCAGTGCGTTGACTTTTCTGCAAGGTTTTTTTTTTAATATGTGGTTACCTGTTCAGCTGTTGCTGCTTGTTGTGTGTTCGTGTTGTGCTGCCATGAATCTCACCACTCCTTATGTTCCTTCTCTCATGTATGTCCTTTCTCCTTCGGGCACTGTTTTACCGATAACGGTCTGTGGAAGGGGACAGAGGGGTGGAGCCAGCACATCCAGTGAAAAAATTTTTGTACCCCATCATACGAAGTCTCCCCAATATCTCTTATGGACTACGAGAAAAGGATTTACCGGTAGGTAATTAAAATCCTATTTTCCAACCTGTTTCTAGTCCAGAAGCCAAATGGGTCATTCCAGCCCATACTCAATGTCAAAGTGCTAAACAAGTACATTTGGGTGCCTATGTTTCATATGGAGACTTTATGTTCCATTATTTTGGCCATGGAGCCGGAGGATTTTATGGTATCCCTGGATATTCAGGATGATTGCCTTCATGTTCCTGTAGCACTTCAGCACTCAGGTTTGCTATCCTCCAACAACATTTTCAGT